>NC_091592.1:2132897-2249384 GCF_042767895.1 Penaeus vannamei | reverse complement strand
GTTAGGTTACGTTGGTTAGGTTAGGTTAGGTTAGGTTAGGAGTTAGGTTAGGTTAGGTTAGGCTCAAATTTAACCAGGAGAAGCTCCAAATTTCGTTTTCTCACATAAACTTGACCGTAAATCACTCTAATCCACGATAGGTTACAGTACCTGCAATTTGGGGAGGTTAGGTTAGGTTACGTTAGGTTACGTTGGTTAGGTTAGGTTAGGTTAGGTTAGGTTAGGTTAGGCTGAAATTTAACCAGGAGACTCCAAATTTCGTTTTCTCACATAAACTTGATCGTAAATCACTCTAATCCACGATAGGTTACAGTACCTGCAATTTGGGGAGGTTAGGTTAGGTTACGTTGGTTAGGTTAGGTTAGGTTAGGTTAGGTTAGGTTAGGCTCAAATTTAACCAGGAGACTCCAAATTTCGTTTTCTCACATAAACTTGATCGTAAATCACTCTAATCCACGATAGGTTACAGTACCTGCAATTTGGGGAGGTTAGGTTAGGTTACGTTGGTTAGGTTAGGTTAGGTTAGGTTAGGTTAGGCTCAAATTTAACCAGGAGACTCCAAATTTCGTTTTCTCACATAAACTTGATCGTAAATCACTCTAATCCACGATAGGTTACAGTACCTGCAATTTGGGGAGGTTAGGTTAGGTTACGTTGGTTAGGTTAGGTTAGGTTAGGTTAGGTTAGGTTAGGTTAGGTTAGGCTCAAATTTAACCAGGAGACTCCAAATTTCGTTTTCTCACATAAACTTGATCGTAAATCACTCTAATCCACGATAGGTTACAGTACCTGCAATTTGGGGAGGTTAGGTTAGGTTACGTTGGTTAGGTTAGGTTAGGTTAGGTTAGGTTAGGTTAGGTTAGGTTAGGCTCAAATTTAACCAGGAGACTCCAAATTTCGTTTTCTCACATAAACTTGATCGTAAATCACTCTAATCCACGATAGGTTACAGTACCTGCAATTTGGGGAGGTTAGGTTAGGTTACGTTGGTTAGGTTAGGTTAGGTTAGGTTAGGTTAGGTTAGGCTCAAATTTAACCAGGAGACTCCAAATTTCGTTTTCTCACATAAACTTGATCGTAAATCACTCTAATCCACGATAGGTTACAGTACCTGCAATTTGGGGAGGTTAGGTTAGGTTACGTTGGTTAGGTTAGGTTAGGTTAGGTTAGGTTAGGTTAGGTTAGGTTAGGCTCAAATTTAACCAGGAGACTCCAAATTTCGTTTTCTCACATAAACTTGATCGTAAATCACTCTAATCCACGATAGGTTACAGTACCTGCAATTTGGGGAGGTTAGGTTAGGTTACGTTGGTTAGGTTAGGTTAGGTTAGGTTAGGTTAGGTTAGGTTAGGTTAGGCTCAAATTTAACCAGGAGACTCCAAATTTCGTTTTCTCACATAAACTTGATCGTAAATCACTCTAATCCACGATAGGTTACAGTACCTGCAATTTGGGGAGGTTAGGTTAGGTTACGTTGGTTAGGTTAGGTTAGGTTAGGTTAGGTTAGGTTAGGCTCAAATTTAACCAGGAGACTCCAAATTTCGTTTTCTCACATAAACTTGATCGTAAATCACTCTAATCCACGATAGGTTACAGTACCTGCAATTTGGGGAGGTTAGGTTAGGTTACGTTGGTTAGGTTAGGTTAGGTTAGGTTAGGTTAGGTTAGGTTAGGCTCAAATTTAACCAGGAGACTCCAAATTTCGTTTTCTCACATAAACTTGATCGTAAATCACTCTAATCCACGATAGGTTACAGTACCTGCAATTTGGGGAGGTTAGGTTAGGTTACGTTGGTTAGGTTAGGTTAGGTTAGGTTAGGTTAGGTTAGGCTCAAATTTAACCAGGAGACTCCAAATTTCGTTTTCTCACATAAACTTGATCGTAAATCACTCTAATCCACGATAGGTTACAGTACCTGCAATTTGGGGAGGTTAGGTTAGGTTACGTTGGTTAGGTTAGGTTAGGTTAGGTTAGGTTAGGCTCAAATTTAACCAGGAGACTCCAAATTTCGTTTTCTCACATAAACTTGATCGTAAATCACTCTAATCCACGATAGGTTACAGTACCTGCAATTTGGGGAGGTTAGGTTAGGTTACGTTGGTTAGGTTAGGTTAGGTTAGGTTAGGTTAGGTTAGGCTCAAATTTAACCAGGAGACTCCAAATTTCGTTTTCTCACATAAACTTGATCGTAAATCACTCTAATCCACGATAGGTTACAGTACCTGCAATTTGGGGAGGTTAGGTTAGGTTACGTTGGTTAGGTTAGGTTAGGTTAGGTTAGGTTAGGTTAGGTTAGGTTAGGCTCAAATTTAACCAGGAGACTCCAAATTTCGTTTTCTCACATAAACTTGATCGTAAATCACTCTAATCCACGATAGGTTACAGTACCTGCAATTTGGGGAGGTTAGGTTAGGTTACGTTGGTTAGGTTAGGTTAGGTTAGGTTAGGTTAGGTTAGGTTAGGTTAGGCTCAAATTTAACCAGGAGACTCCAAATTTCGTTTTCTCACATAAACTTGATCGTAAATCACTCTAATCCACGATAGGTTACAGTACCTGCAATTTGGGGAGGTTAGGTTAGGTTACGTTGGTTAGGTTAGGTTAGGTTAGGTTAGGTTAGGTTAGGTTAGGTTAGGTTAGGCTCAAATTTAACCAGGAGACTCCAAATTTCGTTTTCTCACATAAACTTGATCGTAAATCACTCTAATCCACGATAGGTTACAGTACCTGCAATTTGGGGAGGTTAGGTTAGGTTACGTTGGTTAGGTTAGGTTAGGTTAGGTTAGGTTAGGTTAGGTTAGGTTAGGCTCAAATTTAACCAGGAGACTCCAAATTTCGTTTTCTCACATAAACTTGATCGTAAATCACTCTAATCCACGATAGGTTACAGTACCTGCAATTTGGGGAGGTTAGGTTAGGTTACGTTGGTTAGGTTAGGTTAGGTTAGGTTAGGTTAGGTTAGGTTAGGTTAGGCTCAAATTTAACCAGGAGACTCCAAATTTCGTTTTCTCACATAAACTTGATCGTAAATCACTCTCATCCACGATAGGTTACAGTACCTGCAATTTGGGGAGGTTAGGTGCGTTTGGTTAGGTTACGTTGGTTAGGTGTTAGGTTAGGTTAGGTTAGGTTAGGTTAGGCTCAAATTTAACCAGGAGACTCCAAATTTCGTTTTCTCACATAAACTTGATCGTAAATCACTCTAATCCACGATAGGTTACAGTACCTGCAATTTGGGGAGGTTAGGTTAGGTTACGTTGGTAGGTTTAGGTTAGGTTAGGTTAGGTTGGTAGGTTAGGTTAGGTTAGGCTCAAATTTAACCAGGAGACTACAAATTTCGTTTTCTCACATAAACTTGATCGTAAATCACTCTAATCCACGATAGGTTACAGTACCTGCAATTTGGGGAGGTTAGGTTAGGTTACGTTGGTTAGGTTAGGTTAGGTTAGGTTAGGTTAGGTTAGGTTAGGTTAGGCTCAAATTTAACCAGGAGACTCCAAATTTCGTTTTCTCACATAAACTTGATCGTAAATCACTCTAATCCACGATAGGTTACAGTACCTGCAATTTGGGGAGGTTAGTTAGGTCCGTTGGTTAGGTTACGTTGGTTAGGTTAGGTTAGGTTAGGGTAGTAGGTAGGTTAGGTTAGGCTCAAATTTAACCAGGAGACTCCAAATTTCGTTTTCTCACATAAACTTGATCGTAAATCACTCTAATCCACGATAGGTTACAGTACCTGCAATTTGGGGAGGTTAGGTTAGGTTACGTTGGTTAGGTTAGGTTAGGTTAGGTTAGGTTAGGTTAGGTTAGGTTAGGCTCAAATTTAACCAGGAGACTCCAAATTTCGTTTTCTCACATAAACTTGATCGTAAATCACTCTAATCCACGATAGGTTACAGTACCTGCAATTTGGGGAGGTTAGGTTAGGTTACGTTGGTTAGGTTAGGTTAGGTTAGGTTAGGTTAGGTTAGGTTAGGCTCAAATTTAACCAGGAGACTCCAAATTTCGTTTTCTCACATAAACTTGATCGTAAATCACTCTAATCCACGATAGGTTACAGTACCTGCAATTTGGGGAGGTTAGGTTAGGTTACGTTGGTTAGGTTAGGTTAGGTTAGGTTAGGTTAGGTTAGGTTAGGTTAGGCTCAAATTTAACCAGGAGACTCCAAATTTCGTTTTCTCACATAAACTTGATCGTAAATCACTCTAATCCACGATAGGTTACAGTACCTGCAATTTGGGGAGGTTAGGTTAGGTTACGTTGGTTAGGTTAGGTTAGGTTAGGTTAGGTTAGGTTAGGTTAGGCTCAAATTTAACCAGGAGACTCCAAATTTCGTTTTCTCACATAAACTTGATCGTAAATCACTCTAATCCACGATAGGTTACAGTACCTGCAATTTGGGGAGGTTAGGTTAGGTTACGTTGGTTAGGTTAGGTTAGGTTAGGTTAGGTTAGGTTAGGTTAGGTTAGGCTCAAATTTAACCAGGAGACTCCAAATTTCCTTTTCTCACATAAACTTGATCGTAAATCACTCTAATCCACGATAGGTTACAGTACCTGCAATTTGGGGAGGTTAGGTTAGGTTACGTTGGTTAGGTTAGGTTAGGTTAGGTTAGGTTAGGTTAGGCTCAAATTTAACCAGGAGACTCCAAATTTCGTTTTCTCACATAAACTTGATCGTAAATCACTCTAATCCACGATAGGTTACAGTACCTGCAATTTGGGGAGGTTAGGTTAGGTTACGTTGGTTAGGTTAGGTTAGGTTAGGTTAGGTTAGGTTAGGTTAGGTTAGGCTCAAATTTAACCAGGAGACTCCAAATTTCGTTTTCTCACATAAACTTGATCGTAAATCACTCTAATCCACGATAGGTTACAGTACCTGCAATTTGGGGAGGTTAGGTTAGGTTACGTTGGTTAGGTTAGGTTAGGTTAGGTTAGGTTAGGTTAGGCTCAAATTTAACCAGGAGACTCCAAATTTCGTTTTCTCACATAAACTTGATCGTAAATCACTCTAATCCACGATAGGTTACAGTACCTGCAATTTGGGGAGGTTAGGTTAGGTTACGTTGGTTAGGTTAGGTTAGGTTAGGTTAGGTTAGGTTAGGCTCAAATTTAACCAGGAGACTCCAAATTTCGTTTTCTCACATAAACTTGATCGTAAATCACTCTAATCCACGATAGGTTACAGTACCTGCAATTTGGGGAGGTTAGGTTAGGTTACGTTGGTTAGGTTAGGTTAGGTTAGGTTAGGTTAGGTTAGGCTCAAATTTAACCAGGAGACTCCAAATTTCGTTTTCTCACATAAACTTGATCGTAAATCACTCTAATCCACGATAGGTTACAGTACCTGCAATTTGGGGAGGTTAGGTTAGGTTACGTTGGTTAGGTTAGGTTAGGTTAGGTTAGGTTAGGTTAGGTTAGGCTCAAATTTAACCAGGAGACTCCAAATTTCGTTTTCTCACATAAACTTGATCGTAAATCACTCTAATCCACGATAGGTTACAGTACCTGCAATTTGGGGAGGTTAGGTTAGGTTACGTTGGTTAGGTTAGGTTAGGTTAGGTTAGGTTAGGTTAGGTTAGGCTCAAATTTAACCAGGAGACTCCAAATTTCGTTTTCTCACATAAACTTGATCGTAAATCACTCTAATCCACGATAGGTTACAGTACCTGCAATTTGGGGAGGTTAGGTTAGGTTACGTTGGTTAGGTTAGGTTAGGTTAGGTTAGGTTAGGTTAGGTTAGGCTCAAATTTAACCAGGAGACTCCAAATTTCGTTTTCTCACATAAACTTGATCGTAAATCACTCTAATCCACGATAGGTTACAGTACCTGCAATTTGGGGAGGTTAGGTTAGGTTACGTTGGTTAGGTTAGGTTAGGTTAGGTTAGGTTAGGTTAGGTTAGGCTCAAATTTAACCAGGAGACTCCAAATTTCGTTTTCTCACATAAACTTGATCGTAAATCACTCTAATCCACGATAGGTTACAGTACCTGCAATTTGGGGAGGTTAGGTTAGGTTACGTTGGTTAGGTTAGGTTAGGTTAGGTTAGGTTAGGTTAGGTTAGGCTCAAATTTAACCAGGAGACTCCAAATTTCGTTTTCTCACATAAACTTGATCGTAAATCACTCTAATCCACGATAGGTTACAGTACCTGCAATTTGGGGAGGTTAGGTTAGGTTACGTGGCTTAGGTTAGGTTAGGTTAGGTTAGGGTAGGTTAAGTTAGGTTCGCCTCACACTTAACCAGGAGACTCCAAATTTCGTTTTCTCACATAAACTTGATCGTAAATCACTCTAATCCACGATAGGTTACAGTACCTGCAATTTGGGGAGGTTAGGTTAGGTTACGTTGGTTAGGTTAGGTTAGGTTAGGTTAGGTTAGGTTAGGTTAGGCTCAAATTTAACCAGGAGACTCCAAATTTCGTTTTCTCACATAAACTTGATCGTAAATCACTCTAATCCACGATAGGTTACAGTACCTGCAATTTGGGGAGGTTAGGTTAGGTTACGTTGGTTAGGTTAGGTTAGGTTAGGTTAGGTTAGGTTAGGTTAGGCTCAAATTTAACCAGGAGACTCCAAATTTCGTTTTCTCACATAAACTTGATCGTAAATCACTCTAATCCACGATAGGTTACAGTACCTGCAATTTGGGGAGGTTAGGTTAGGTTACGTTGGTTAGGTTAGGTTAGGTTAGGTTAGGTTAGGTAGGTTAGGCTCAAATTTAACCAGGAGACTCCAAATTTCGTTTTCTCACATAAACTTGATCGTAAATCACTCTAATCCACGATAGGTTACAGTACCTGCAATTTGGGGAGGTTAGGTTAGGTTACGTTGGTTGGTTAGGTTAGGTTAGGTTAGGTTAGGTTAGGTTAGGTTAGGCTCAAATTTAACCAGGAGACTCCAAATTTCGTTTTCTCACATAAACTTGATCGTAAATCACTCTAATCCACGATAGGTTACAGTACCTGCAATTTGGGGAGGTTAGGTTAGGTTACGTTGGTTAGGTTAGGTTAGGTTAGGTTAGGTTAGGTTAGGCTCAAATTTAACCAGGAGACTCCAAATTTCGTTTTCTCACATAAACTTGATCGTAAATCACTCTAATCCACGATAGGTTACAGTACCTGCAATTTGGGGAGGTTAGGTTAGGTTACGTTGGTTAGGTTAGGTTAGGTTAGGTTAGGTTAGGTTAGGTTAGGTTAGGCTCAAATTTAACCAGGAGACTCCAAATTTCGTTTTCTCACATAAACTTGATCGTAAATCACTCTAATCCACGATAGGTTACAGTACCTGCAATTTGGGGAGGTTAGGTTAGGTTACGTTGGTTAGGTTAGGTTAGGTTAGGTTAGGTTAGGTTAGGTTAGGCTCAAATTTAACCAGGAGACTCCAAATTTCGTTTTGTCACATAAACTTGATCGTAAATCACTCTAATCCACGATAGGTTACAGTACCTGCAATTTGGGGAGGTTAGGTTAGGTTACGTTGGTTAGGTTAGGTTAGGTTAGGTTAGGTTAGGTTAGGCTCAAATTTAACCAGGAGACTCCAAATTTCGTTTTCTCACATAAACTTGATCGTAAATCACTCTAATCCACGATAGGTTACAGTACCTGCAATTTGGGGAGGTTAGGTTAGGTTACGTTGGTTAGGTTAGGTTAGGTTAGGTTAGGTTAGGTTAGGTTAGGTTAGGCTCAAATTTAACCAGGAGACTCCAAATTTCGTTTTCTCACATAAACTTGATCGTAAATCACTCTAATCCACGATAGGTTACAGTACCTGCAATTTGGGGAGGTTAGGTTAGGTTACGTTGGTTAGGTTAGGTTAGGTTAGGTTAGGTTAGGTTAGGCTCAAATTTAACCAGGAGACTCCAAATTTCGTTTTCTCACATAAACTTGATCGTAAATCACTCTAATCCACGATAGGTTACAGTACCTGCAATTTGGGGAGGTTAGGTTAGGTTACGTTGGTTAGGGTAGGTTAGGTTAGGTTAGGTTAGGTTAGGTTAGGTTAGGCTCAAATTTAACCAGGAGACTCCAAATTTCGTTTTCTCACATAAACTTGATCGTAAATCACTCTAATCCACGATAGGTTACAGTACCTGCAATTTGGGGAGGTTAGGTTAGGTTACGTTGGTTAGGTTAGGTTAGGTTAGGTTAGGTTAGGTTAGGTTAGGCTCAAATTTAACCAGGAGACTCCAAATTTCGTTTTCTCACATAAACTTGATCGTAAATCACTCTAATCCACGATAGGTTACAGTACCTGCAATTTGGGGAGGTTAGGTTAGGTTACGTTGGTTAGGTGGTTAGGTTAGGTTAGGTTAGGTTAGGTTAGGTTAGGCTCAAATTTAACCAGGAGACTCCAAATTTCGTTTTCTCACATAAACTTGATCGTAAATCACTCTAATCCACGATAGGTTACAGTACCTGCAATTTGGGGAGGTTAGGTTAGGTTACGTTGGTTAGGTTAGGTTAGGTTAGGTTAGGTTAGGTTAGGTTAGGCTAGGCTCAAATTTAACCAGGAGACTCCAAATTTCGTTTTCTCACATAAACTTGATCGTAAATCACTCTAATCCACGATAGGTTACAGTACCTGCAATTTGGGGAGGTTAGGTTAGGTTACGTTGGTTAGGTAGGTTAGGTTAGGTTAGGTTAGGTTAGGTTAGGTTAGGCTCAAATTTAACCAGGAGACTCCAAATTTCGTTTTCTCACATAAACTTGATCGTAAATCACTCTAATCCACGATAGGTTACAGTACCTGCAATTTGGGGAGGTTAGGTTAGGTTACGTTGGTTAGGTTAGGTTAGGTTAGGTTAGGTTAGGTTAGGTTAGGCTCAAATTTAACCAGGAGACTCCAAATTTCGTTTTCTCACATAAACTTGATCGTAAATCACTCTAATCCACGATAGGTTACAGTACCTGCAATTTGGGGAGGTTAGGTTAGGTTACGTTGGTTAGGTTAGGTTAGGTTAGGTTAGGTTAGGTTAGGCTCAAATTTAACCAGGAGACTCCAAATTTCGTTTTCTCACATAAACTTGATCGTAAATCACTCTAATCCACGATAGGTTACAGTACCTGCAATTTGGGGAGGTTAGGTTAGGTTACGTTGGTTAGGTTAGGTTAGGTTAGGTTAGGTTAGGTTAGGCTCAAATTTAACCAGGAGACTCCAAATTTCGTTTTCTCACATAAACTTGATCGTAAATCACTCTAATCCACGATAGGTTACAGTACCTGCAATTTGGGGAGGTTAGGTTAGGTTACGTTGGTTAGGTTAGGTTAGGTTAGGTTAGGTTAGGTTAGGTTAGGTTAGGCTCAAATTTAACCAGGAGACTCCAAATTTCGTTTTCTCACATAAACTTGATCGTAAATCACTCTAATCCACGATAGGTTACAGTACCTGCAATTTGGGGAGGTTAGGTTAGGTTACGTTGGTTAGGTTAGGTTAGGTTAGGTTAGGTTAGGTTAGGCTCAAATTTAACCAGGAGACTCCAAATTTCGTTTTCTCACATAAACTTGATCGTAAATCACTCTAATCCACGATAGGTTACAGTACCTGCAATTTGGGGAGGTTAGGTTAGGTTACGTTGGTTAGGTTAGGTTAGGTTAGGTTAGGTTAGGTTAGGTTAGGTTAGGCTCAAATTTAACCAGGAGACTCCAAATTTCGTTTTCTCACATAAACTTGATCGTAAATCACTCTAATCCACGATAGGTTACAGTACCTGCAATTTGGGGAGGTTAGGTTAGGTTACGTTGGTTAGGTTAGGTTAGGTTAGGTTAGGTTAGGTTAGGTTAGGCTCAAATTTAACCAGGAGACTCCAAATTTCGTTTTCTCACATAAACTTGATCGTAAATCACTCTAATCCACGATAGGTTACAGTACCTGCAATTTGGGGAGGTTAGGTTAGGTTACGTTGGTTAGGTTAGGTTAGGTTAGGTTAGGTTAGGTTAGGCTCAAATTTAACCAGGAGACTCCAAATTTCGTTTTCTCACATAAACTTGATCGTAATTCACTCTAATCCACGATAGGTTACAGTACCTGCAATTTGGGGAGGTTAGGTTAGGTTACGTTGGTTAGGTTAGGTTAGGTTAGGTTAGGTTAGGTTAGGCTCAAATTTAACCAGGAGACTCCAAATTTCGTTTTCTCACATAAACTTGATCGTAAATCACTCTAATCCACGATAGGTTACAGTACCTGCAATTTGGGGAGGTTAGGTTAGGTTACGTTGGTTAGGTTAGGTTAGGTTAGGTTAGGTTAGGTTAGGTTAGGCTCAAATTTAACCAGGAGACTCCAAATTTCGTTTTCTCACATAAACTTGATCGTAAATCACTCTAATCCACGATAGGTTACAGTACCTGCAATTTGGGGAGGTTAGGTTAGGTTACGTTGGTTAGGTTAGGTTAGGTTAGGTTAGGTTAGGTTAGGCTCAAATTTAACCAGGAGACTCCAAATTTCGTTTTCTCACATAAACTTGATCGTAAATCACTCTAATCCACGATAGGTTACAGTACCTGCAATTTGGGGAGGTTAGGTTAGGTTACGTTGGTTAGGTTAGGTTAGGTTAGGTTAGGTTAGGTTAGGCTCAAATTTAACCAGGAGACTCCAAATTTCGTTTTCTCACATAAACTTGATCGTAAATCACTCTAATCCACGATAGGTTACAGTACCTGCAATTTGGGGAGGTTAGGTTAGGTTACGTTGGTTAGGTTAGGTTAGGTTAGGTTAGGTTAGGTTAGGCTCAAATTTAACCAGGAGACTCCAAATTTCGTTTTCTCACATAAACTTGATCGTAAATCACTCTAATCCACGATAGGTTACAGTACCTGCAATTTGGGGAGGTTAGGTTAGGTTACGTTGGTTAGGTTAGGTTAGGTTAGGTTAGGTTAGGTTAGGTTAGGCTCAAATTTAACCAGGAGACTCCAAATTTCGTTTTCTCACATAAACTTGATCGTAAATCACTCTAATCCACGATAGGTTACAGTACCTGCAATTTGGGGAGGTTAGGTTAGGTTACGTTGGTTAGGTTAGGTTAGGTTAGGTTAGGTTAGGTTAGGCTCAAATTTAACCAGGAGACTCCAAATTTCGTTTTCTCACATAAACTTGATCGTAAATCACTCTAATCCACGATAGGTTACAGTACCTGCAATTTGGGGAGGTTAGGTTAGGTTACGTTGGTTAGGTTAGGTTAGGTTAGGTTAGGTTAGGTTAGGCTCAAATTTAACCAGGAGACTCCAAATTTCGTTTTCTCACATAAACTTGATCGTAAATCACTCTAATCCAGGATAGGTTACAGTACCTGCAATTTGGGGAGGTTAGGTTAGGTTACGTTGGTTAGGTTAGGTTAGGTTAGGTTAGGTTAGGTTAGGTTAGGTTAGGCTCAAATTTAACCAGGAGACTCCAAATTTCGTTTTCTCACATAAACTTGATCGTAAATCACTCTAATCCACGATAAGTTACAGAACCTGCAATTTGGGGACGTTAGGTTAGGTTACGTTGGTTTGGTTAGGTTAGGTTAGGTTAGGTTAGGTTAGGTTAGGCTCAAATTTAACCAGGAGACTCCAAATTTCGTTTTCTCACATAAACTTGATCGTAAATCACTCTAATCCACGATAGGTTACAGTACCTGCAATTTGGGGAGGTTAGGTTAGGTTACGTTGGTTAGGTTAGGTTAGGTTAGGTTAGGTTAGGTTAGGTTAGGTTAGGCTCAAATTTAACCAGGAGACTCCAAATTTCGTTTTCTCACATAAACTTGATCGTAAATCACTCTAATCCACGATAGGTTACAGTACCTGCAATTTGGGGAGGTTAGGTTAGGTTACGTTGGTTAGGTTAGGTTAGGTTAGGTTAGGTTAGGTTAGGTTAGGCTCAAATTTAACCAGGAGACTCCAAATTTCGTTTTCTCACATAAACTTGATCGTAAATCACTCTAATCCACGATAGGTTACAGTACCTGCAATTTGGGGAGGTTAGGTTAGGTTACGTTGGTTAGGTTAGGTTAGGTTAGGTTAGGTTAGGTTAGGTTAGGTTAGGCTCAAATTTAACCAGGAGACTCCAAATTTCGTTTTCTCACATAAACTTGATCGTAAATCACTCTAATCCACGATAGGTTACAGTACCTGCAATTTGGGGAGGTTAGGTTAGGTTACGTTGGTTAGGTTAGGTTAGGTTAGGTTAGGTTAGGTTAGGTTAGGCTCAAATTTAACCAGGAGACTCCAAATTTCGTTTTCTCACATAAACTTGATCGTAAATCACTCTAATCCACGATAGGTTACAGTACCTGCAATTTGGGGAGGTTAGGTTAGGTTACGTTGGTTAGGTTAGGTTAGGTTAGGTTAGGTTAGGTTAGGCTCAAATTTAACCAGGAGACTCCAAATTTCGTTTTCTCACATAAACTTGATCGTAAATCACTCTAATCCACGATAGGTTACAGTACCTGCAATTTGGGGAGGTTAGGTTAGGTTACGTTGGTTAGGTTAGGTTAGGTTAGGTTAGGTTAGGTTAGGCTCAAATTTAACCAGGAGACTCCAAATTTCGTTTTCTCACATAAACTTGATCGTAAATCACTCTAATCCACGATAGGTTACAGTACCTGTAATTTGGGGAGGTTAGGTTAGGTTACGTTGGTTAGGTTAGGTAGGTTAGGTTAGGTTAGGTTAGGTTAGGTTAGGCTCAAATTTAACCAGGAGACTCCAAATTTCGTTTTCTCACATAAACTTGATCGTAAATCACTCTAATCCACGATAGGTTACAGTACCTGCAATTTGGGGAGGTTAGGTTAGGTTACGTTGGTTAGGTTAGGTTAGGTTAGGTTAGGTTAGGTTAGGTTAGGTTAGGCTCAAATTTAACCAGGAGACTCCAAATTTCGTTTTCTCACATAAACTTGATCGTAAATCACTCTAATCCACGATAGGTTACAGTACCTGCAATTTGGGGAGGTTAGGTTAGGTTACGTTGGTTAGGTTAGGTTAGGTTAGGTTAGGTTAGGTTAGGTTAGGCTCAAATTTAACCAGGACACTCCAAATTTCGTTTTCTCACATAAACTTGATCGTAAATCACTCTAATCCACGATAGGTTACAGTACCTGCAATTTGGGGAGGTTAGGTTAGGTTACGTTGGTTAGGTTAGGTTAGGTTAGGTTAGGTTAGGTTAGGTTAGGCTCAAATTTAACCAGGAGACTCCAAATTTCGTTTTCTCACATAAACTTGATCGTAAATCACTCTAATCCACGATAGGTTACAGTACCTGCAATTTGGGGAGGTTAGGTTAGGTTACGTTGGTTAGGTTAGGTTAGGTTAGGTTAGGTTAGGTTAGGCTCAAATTTAACCAGGAGACTCCAAATTTCGTTTTCTCACATAAACTTGATCGTAAATCACTCTAATCCACGATAGGTTACAGTACCTGCAATTTGGGGAGGTTAGGTTAGGTTACGTTGGTTAGGTTAGGTTAGGTTAGGTTAGGTTAGGTTAGGTTAGGCTCAAATTTAACCAGGAGACTCCAAATTTCGTTTTCTCACATAAACTTGATCGTAAATCACTCTAATCCACGATAGGTTACAGTACCTGCAATTTGGGGAGGTTAGGTTAGGTTACGTTGGTTAGGTTAGGTTAGGTTAGGTTAGGTTAGGTTAGGCTCAAATTTAACCAGGAGACTCCAAATTTCGTTTTCTCACATAAACTTGATCGTAAATCACTCTAATCCACGATAGGTTACAGTACCTGCAATTTGGGGAGGTTAGGTTAGGTTACGTTGGTTAGGTTAGGTTAGGTTAGGTTAGGTTAGGTTAGGTTAGGCTCAAATTTAACCAGGAGACTCCAAATTTCGTTTTCTCACATAAACTTGATCGTAAATCACTCTAATCCACGATAGGTTACAGTACCTGCAATTTGGGGAGGTTAGGTTAGGTTACGTTGGTTAGGTTAGGTTAGGTTAGGTTAGGTTAGGTTAGGTTAGGCTCAAATTTAACCAGGAGACTCCAAATTTCGTTTTCTCACATAAACTTGATCGTAAATCACTCTAATCCACGATAGGTTACAGTACCTGCAATTTGGGGAGGTTAGGTTAGGTTACGTTGGTTAGGTTAGGTTAGGTTAGGTTAGGTTAGGTTAGGTTAGGCTCAAATTTAACCAGGAGACTCCAAATTTCGTTTTCTCACATAAACTTGATCGTAAATCACTCTAATCCACGATAGGTTACAGTACCTGCAATTTGGGGAGGTTAGGTTAGGTTACGTTGGTTAGGTTAGGTTAGGTTAGGTTAGGTTAGGTTAGGCTCAAATTTAACCAGGAGACTCCAAATTTCGTTTTCTCACATAAACTTGATCGTAAATCACTCTAATCCACGATAGGTTACAGTACCTGCAATTTGGGGAGGTTAGGTTAGGTTACGTTGGTTAGGTTAGGTTAGGTTAGGTTAGGTTAGGTAGGTTAGGCTCAAATTTAACCAGGAGACTCCAAATTTCGTTTTCTCACATAAACTTGATCGTAAATCACTCTAATCCACGATAGGTTACAGTACCTGCAATTTGGGGAGGTTAGGTTAGGTTACGTTGGTTAGGTTAGGTTAGGTTAGGTTAGGTTAGGTTAGGTTAGGCTCAAATTTAACCAGGAGACTCCAAATTTCGTTTTCTCACATAAACTTGATCGTAAATCACTCTAATCCACGATAGGTTACAGTACCTGCAATTTGGGGAGGTTAGGTTAGGTTACGTTGGTTAGGTTAGGTTAGGTTAGGTTAGGTTAGGTTAGGTTATGCTCAAATTTAACCAGGAGACTCCA
Source organism: Penaeus vannamei (assembly GCF_042767895.1). NCBI lineage: Eukaryota > Metazoa > Arthropoda > Malacostraca > Decapoda > Penaeidae > Penaeus > Penaeus vannamei. The sequence goes on along the minus strand of NC_091592.1, from coordinate 2,234,624 downwards.
AATTTCGTTTTCTCACATAAACTTGATCGTAAATCACTCTAATCCACGATAGGTTACAGTACCTGCAATTTGGGGAGGTTAGGTTAGGTTACGTTGGTTAGGTTAGGTTAGGTTAGGTTAGGTTAGGTTAGGCTCAAATTTAACCAGGAGACTCCAAATTTCGTTTTCTCACATAAACTTGATCGTAAATCACTCTAATCCACGATAGGTTACAGTACCTGCAATTTGGGGAGGTTAGGTTAGGTTACGTTGGTTGGTTAGGTTAGGTTAGGTTAGGTTAGGTTAGGTTAGGCTGAAATTTAACCAGGAGACTCCAAATTTCGTTTTCTCACATAAACTTGATCGTAAATCACTCTAATCCACGATAGGTTACAGTACCTGCAATTTGGGGAGGTTAGGTTAGGTTACGTTGGTTAGGTTAGGTTAGGTTAGGTTAGGTTAGGTTAGGTTAGGCTCAAATTTAACCAGGAGACTCCAAATTTCGTTTTCTCACATAAACTTGATCGTAAATCACTCTAATCCACGATAGGTTACAGTACCTGCAATTTGGGGAGGTTAGGTTAGGTTACGTTGGTTAGGTTAGGTTAGGTTAGGTTAGGTTAGGTTAGGTTAGGTTAGGCTCAAATTTAACCAGGAGACTCCAAATTTCGTTTTCTCACATAAACTTGATCGTAAATCACTCTAATCCACGATAGGTTACAGTACCTGCAATTTGGGGAGGTTAGGTTAGGTTACGTTGGTTAGGTTAGGTTAGGTTAGGTTAGGTTAGGTTAGGTTAGGTTAGGCTCAAATTTAACCAGGAGACTCCAAATTTCGTTTTCTCACATAAACTTGATCGTAAATCACTCTAATCCACGATAGGTTACAGTACCTGCAATTTGGGGAGGTTAGGTTAGGTTACGTTGGTTAGTTAGGTTAGGTTAGGTTAGGTTAGGTTAGGTTAGGTTAGGCTCAAATTTAACCAGGAGACTCCAAATTTCGTTTTCTCACATAAACTTGATCGTAAATCACTCTAATCCACGATAGGTTACAGTACCTGCAATTTGGGGAGGTTAGGTTAGGTTACGTTGGTTAGGTTAGGTTAGGTTAGGTTAGGTTAGGTTAGGTTAGGCTCAAATTTAACCAGGAGACTCCAAATTTCGTTTTCTCACATAAACTTGATCGTAAATCACTCTAATCCACGATAGGTTACAGTACCTGCAATTTGGGGAGGTTAGGTTAGGTTACGTTGGTTAGGTTAGGTTAGGTTAGGTTAGGTTAGGTTAGGTTAGGCTCAAATTTAACCAGGAGACTCCAAATTTCGTTTTCTCACATAAACTTGATCGTAAATCACTCTAATCCACGATAGGTTACAGTACCTGCAATTTGGGGAGGTTAGGTTAGGTTACGTTGGTTAGGTTAGGTTAGGTTAGGTTAGGTTAGGTTAGGTTAGGCTCAAATTTAACCAGGAGACTCCAAATTTCGTTTTCTCACATAAACTTGATCGTAAATCACTCTAATCCACGATAGGTTACAGTACCTGCAATTTGGGGAGGTTAGGTTAGGTTACGTTGGTTAGGTTAGGTTAGGTTAGGTTAGGTTAGGTTAGGTTAGGCTCAAATTTAACCAGGAGACTCCAAATTTCGTTTTCTCACATAAACTTGATCGTAAATCACTCTAATTCACGATAGGTTACAGTACCTGCAATTTGGGGAGGTTAGGTTAGGTTACGTTGGTTAGGTTAGGTTAGGTTAGGTTAGGTTAGGTTAGGTTAGGTTAGGCTCAAATTTAACCAGGAGACTCCAAATTTCGTTTTCTCACATAAACTTGATCGTAAATCACTCTAATCCACGATAGGTTACAGTACCTGCAATTTGGGGAGGTTAGGTTAGGTTACGTTGGTTAGGTTAGGTTAGGTTAGGTTAGGTTAGGTTAGGCTCAAATTTAACCAGGAGACTCCAAATTTCGTTTTCTCACATAAACTTGATCGTAAATCACTCTAATCCACGATAGGTTACAGTACCTGCAATTTGGGGAGGTTAGGTTAGGTTACGTTGGTTAGGTTAGGTTAGGTTAGGTTAGGTTAGGTTAGGCTCAAATTTAACCAGGAGACTCCAAATTTCGTTTTCTCACATAAACTTGATCGTAAATCACTCTAATCCACGATAGGTTACAGTACCTGCAATTTGGGGAGGTTAGGTTAGGTTACGTTGGTTAGGTTAGGTTAGGTTAGGTTAGGTTAGGTTAGGCTCAAATTTAAGCAGGAGACTCCAAATTTCGTTTTCTCACATAAACTTGATCGTAAATCACTCTAATCCACGATAGGTTACAGTACCTGCAATTTGGGGAGGTTAGGTTAGGTTACGTTGGTTAGGTTAGGTTAGGTTAGGTTAGGTTAGGTTAGGCTCAAATTTAACCAGGAGACTCCAAATTTCGTTTTCTCACATAAACTTGATCGTAAATCACTCTAATCCACGATAGGTTACAGTACCTGCAATTTGGGGAGGTTAGGTTAGGTTACGTTGGTTAGGTTAGGTTAGGTTAGGTTAGGTTAGGTTAGGCTCAAATTTAACCAGGAGACTCCAAATTTCGTTTTCTCACATAAACTTGATCGTAAATCACTCTAATCCACGATAGGTTACAGTACCTGCAATTTGGGGAGGTTAGGTTAGGTTACGTTGGTTAGGTTAGGTTAGGTTAGGTTAGGTTAGGTTAGGCTCAAATTTAAGCAGGAGACTCCAAATTTCGTTTTCTCACATAAACTTGATCGTAAATCACTCTAATCCACGATAGGTTACAGTAGCTGCAATTTGGGGAGGTTAGGTTAGGTTACGTTGGTTAGGTTAGGTTAGGTTAGGTTAGGTTAGGTTAGGCTCAAATTTAACCAGGAGACTCCAAATTTCGTTTTCTCACATAAACTTGATCGTAAATCACTCTAATCCACGATAGGTTACAGTACCTGCAATTTGGGGAGGTTAGGTTAGGTTACGTTGGTTAGGTTAGGTTAGGTTAGGTTAGGTTAGGTTAGGCTCAAATTTAACCAGGAGACTCCAAATTTCGTTTTCTCACATAAACTTGATCGTAAATCACTCTAATCCACGATAGGTTACAGTACCTGCAATTTGGGGAGGTTAGGTTAGGTTACGTTGGTTAGGTTAGGTTAGGTTAGGTTAGGTTAGGTTAGGCTCAAATTTAACCAGGAGACTCCAAATTTCGTTTTCTCACATAAACTTGATCGTAAATCACTCTAATCCACGATAGGTTACAGTACCTGCAATTTGGGGAGGTTAGGTTAGGTTACGTTGGTTAGGTTAGGTTAGGTTAGGTTAGGTTAGGTTAGGCTCAAATTTAACCAGGAGACTCCAAATTTCGTTTTCTCACATAAACTTGATCGTAAATCACTCTAATCCACGATAGGTTACAGTACCTGCAATTTGGGGAGGTTAGGTTAGGTTACGTTGGTTAGGTTAGGTTAGGTTAGGTTAGGTTAGGTTAGGCTCAAATTTAACCAGGAGACTCCAAATTTCGTTTTCTCACATAAACTTGATCGTAAATCACTCTAATCCACGATAGGTTACAGTACCTGCAATTTGGGGAGGTTAGGTTAGGTTACGTTGGTTAGGTTAGGTTAGGTTAGGTTAGGTTAGGTTAGGCTCAAATTTAACCAGGAGACTCCAAATTTCGTTTTCTCACATAAACTTGATCGTAAATCACTCTAATCCACGATAGGTTACAGTACCTGCAATTTGGGGAGGTTAGGTTAGGTTACGTTGGTTAGGTTAGGTTAGGTTAGGTTAGGTTAGGTTAGGCTCAAATTTAACCAGGAGACTCCAAATTTCGTTTTCTCACATAAACTTGATCGTAAATCACTCTAATCCACGATAGGTTACAGTACCTGCAATTTGGGGAGGTTAGGTTAGGTTACGTTGGTTAGGTTAGGTTAGGTTAGGTTAGGTTAGGTTAGGCTCAAATTTAACCAGGAGACTCCAAATTTCGTTTTCTCACATAAACTTGATCGTAAATCACTCTAATCCACGATAGGTTACAGTACCTGCAATTTGGGGAGGTTAGGTTAGGTTACGTTGGTTAGGTTAGGTTAGGTTAGGTTAGGTTAGGTTAGGCTCAAATTTAACCAGGAGACTCCAAATTTCGTTTTCTCACATAAACTTGATCGTAAATCACTCTAATCCACGATAGGTTACAGTACCTGCAATTTGGGGAGGTTAGGTTAGGTTACGTTGGTTAGGTTAGGTTAGGTTAGGTTAGGTTAGGTTAGGCTCAAATTTAACCAGGAGACTCCAAATTTCGTTTTCTCACATAAACTTGATCGTAAATCACTCTAATCCACGATAGGTTACAGTACCTGCAATTTGGGGAGGTTAGGTTAGGTTACGTTGGTTAGGTTAGGTTAGGTTAGGTTAGGTTAGGTTAGGCTCAAATTTAACCAGGAGACTCCAAATTTCGTTTTCTCACATAAACTTGATCGTAAATCACTCTAATCCACGATAGGTTACAGTACCTGCAATTTGGGGAGGTTAGGTTAGGTTACGTTGGTTAGGTTAGGTTAGGTTAGGTTAGGTTAGGTTAGGCTCAAATTTAACCAGGAGACTCCAAATTTCGTTTTCTCACATAAACTTGATCGTAAATCACTCTAATCCACGATAGGTTACAGTACCTGCAATTTGGGGAGGTTAGGTTAGGTTACGTTGGTTAGGTTAGGTTAGGTTAGGTTAGGTTAGGTTAGGCTCAAATTTAACCAGGAGACTCCAAATTTCGTTTTCTCACATAAACTTGATCGTAAATCACTCTAATCCACGATAGGTTACAGTACCTGCAATTTGGGGAGGTTAGGTTAGGTTACGTTGGTTAGGTTAGGTTAGGTTAGGTTAGGTTAGGTTAGGTTAGGCTCAAATTTAACCAGGAGACTCCAAATTTCGTTTTCTCACATAAACTTGATCGTAAATCACTCTAATCCACGATAGGTTACAGTACCTGCAATTTGGGGAGGTTAGGTTAGGTTACGTTGGTTAGGTTAGGTTAGGTTAGGTTAGGTTAGGTTAGGCTCAAATTTAACCAGGAGACTCCAAATTTCGTTTTCTCACATAAACTTGATCGTAAATCACTCTAATCCACGATAGGTTACAGTACCTGCAATTTGGGGAGGTTAGGTTAGGTTACGTTGGTTAGGTTAGGTTAGGTTAGGTTAGGTTAGGTTAGGCTCAAATTTAACCAGGAGACTCCAAATTTCGTTTTCTCACATAAACTTGATCGTAAATCACTCTAATCCACGATAGGTTACAGTACCTGCAATTTGGGGAGGTTAGGTTAGGTTACGTTGGTTAGGTTAGGTTAGGTTAGGTTAGGTTAGGTTAGGCTCAAATTTAACCAGGAGACTCCAAATTTCGTTTTCTCACATAAACTTGATCGTAAATCACTCTAATCCACGATAGGTTACAGTACCTGCAACTTGGGGAGGTTAGGTTAGGTTACGTTGGTTAGGTTAGGTTAGGTTAGGTTAGGTTAGGTTAGGCTCAAATTTAACCAGGAGACTCCAAATTTCGTTTTCTCACATAAACTTGATCGTAAATCACTCTAATCCACGATAGGTTACAGTACCTGCAATTTGGGGAGGTTAGGTTAGGTTACGTTGGTTAGGTTAGGTTAGGTTAGGTTAGGTTAGGTTAGGCTCAAATTTAACCAGGAGACTCCAAATTTCGTTTTCTCACATAAACTTGATCGTAAATCACTCTAATCCACGATAGGTTACAGTACCTGCAATTTGGGGAGGTTAGGTTAGGTTACGTTGGTTAGGTTCGGTTCGGTTAGGTTAGGTTAGGTTAGGTTAGGTTAGGCTCAAATTTAACCAGGAGACTCCAAATTTCGTTTTCTCACATAAACTTGATCGTAAATCACTCTAATCCACGATAGGTTACAGTACCTGCAATTTGGGGAGGTTAGGTTAGGTTACGTTGGTTAGGTTAGGTTAGGTTAGGTTAGGTTAGGTTAGGCTCAAATTTAACCAGGAGACTCCAAATTTCGTTTTCTCACATAAACTTGATCGTAAATCACTCTAATCCACGATAGGTTACAGTACCTGCAATTTGGGGAGGTTAGGTTAGGTTACGTTGGTTAGGTTAGGTTAGGTTAGGTTAGGTTAGGTTAGGCTCAAATTTAACCAGGAGACTCCAAATTTCGTTTTCTCACATAAACTTGATCGTAAATCACTCTAATCCACGATAGGTTACAGTACCTGCAATTTGGGGAGGTTAGGTTAGGTTACGTTGGTTAGGTTAGGTTAGGTTAGGTTAGGTTAGGTTAGGCTCAAATTTAACCAGGAGACTCCAAATTTCGTTTTCTCACATAAACTTGATCGTAAATCACTCTAATCCACGATAGGTTACAGTACCTGCAATTTGGGGAGGTTAGGTTAGGTTACGTTGGTTAGGTTAGGTTAGGTTAGGTTAGGTTAGGTTAGGCTCAAATTTAACCAGGAGACTCCAAATTTCGTTTTCTCACATAAACTTGATCGTAAATCACTCTAATCCACGATAGGTTACAGTACCTGCAATTTGGGGAGGTTAGGTTAGGTTACGTTGGTTAGGTTAGGTTAGGTTAGGTTAGGTTAGGTTAGGCTCAAATTTAACCAGGAGACTCCAAATTTCGTTTTCTCACATAAACTTGATCGTAAATCACTCTAATCCACGATAGGTTACAGTACCTGCAATTTGGGGAGGTTAGGTTAGGTTACGTTGGTTAGGTTAGGTTAGGTTAGGTTAGGTTAGGTTAGGTTAGGTTAGGCTCAAATTTAACCAGGAGACTCCAAATTTCGTTTTCTCACATAAACTTGATCGTAAATCACTCTAATCCACGATAGGTTACAGTACCTGCAATTTGGGGAGGTTAGGTTAGGTTACGTTGGTTAGGTTAGGTTAGGTTAGGTTAGGTTAGGTTAGGCTCAAATTTAACCAGGAGACTCCAAATTTCGTTTTCTCACATAAACTTGATCGTAAATCACTCTAATCCACGATAGGTTACAGTACCTGCAATTTGGGGAGGTTAGGTTAGGTTACGTTGGTTAGGTTAGGTTAGGTTAGGTTAGGTTAGGTTAGGCTCAAATTTAACCAGGAGACTCCAAATTTCGTTTTCTCACATAAACTTGATCGTAAATCACTCTAATCCACGATAGGTTACAGTACCTGCAATTTGGGGAGGTTAGGTTAGGTTACGTTGGTTAGGTTAGGTTAGGTTAGGTTAGGTTAGGTTAGGCTCAAATTTCACCAGGAAACTCCAAATTTCGTTTTCTCACATAAACTTGATCGAAAATCACTCTAATCCACGATAGGTTACAGTACCTGCAATTTGGGGAGGTTAGGTTAGGTTACGTTGGTTAGGTTAGGTTAGGTTAGGTTAGGTTAGGTTAGGCTCAAATTTAACCAGGAGACTCCAAATTTCGTTTTCTCACATAAACTTGATCGTAAATCACTCTAATCCACGATAGGTTACAGTACCTGCAATTTGGGGAGGTTAGGTTAGGTTACGTTGGTTAGGTTAGGTTAGGTTAGGTTAGGTTAGGTTAGGCTCAAATTTAACCAGGAGACTCCAAATTTCGTTTTCTCACATAAACTTGATCGTAAATCACTCTAATCCACGATAGGTTACAGTACCTGCAATTTGGGGAGGTTAGGTTAGGTTACGTTGGTTAGGTTAGGTTAGGTTAGGTTAGGTTAGGTTAGGCTCAAATTTAACCAGGAGACTCCACATTTCGTTTTCTCACATAAACTTGATCGTAAATCACTCTAATCCACGATAGGTTACAGTACCTGCAATTTGGGGAGGTTAGGTTAGGTTACGTTGGTTAGGTTAGGTTAGGTTAGGTTAGGTTAGGTTAGGCTCAAATTTAACCAGGAGACTCCAAATTTCGTTTTCTCACATAAACTTGATCGTAAATCACTCTAATCCACGATAGGTTACAGTACCTGCAATTTGGGGAGGTTAGGTTAGGTTACGTTGGTTAGGTTAGGTTAGGTTAGGTTAGGTTAGGTTAGGCTCAAATTTAACCAGGAGACTCCAAATTTCGTTTTCTCACATAAACTTGATCGTAAATCACTCTAATCCACGATAGGTTACAGTACCTGCAATTTGGGGAGGTTAGGTTAGGTTACGTTGGTTAGGTTAGGTTAGGTTAGGTTAGGTTAGGCTCAAATTTAACCAGGAGACTCCAAATTTCGTTTTCTCACATAAACTTGATCGTAAATCACTCTAATCCACGATAGGTTACAGTACCTGCAATTTGGGGAGGTTAGGTTAGGTTACGTTGGTTAGGTTCGGTTCGGTTAGGTTAGGTTAGGTTAGGTTAGGTTAGGCTCAAATTTAACCAGGAGACTCCAAATTTCGTTTTCTCACATAAACTTGATCGTAAATCACTCTAATCCACGATAGGTTACAGTACCTGCAATTTGGGGAGGTTAGGTTAGGTTACGTTGGTTAGGTTAGGTTAGGTTAGGTTAGGTTAGGTTAGGCTCAAATTTAACCAGGAGACTCCAAATTTCGTTTTCTCACATAAACTTGATCGTAAATCACTCTAATCCACGATAGGTTACAGTACCTGCAATTTGGGGAGGTTAGGTTAGGTTACGTTGGTTAGGTTAGGTTAGGTTAGGTTAGGTTAGGTTAGGCTCAAATTTAACCAGGAGACTCCAAATTTCGTTTTCTCACATAAACTTGATCGTAAATCACTCTAATCCACGATAGGTTACAGTACCTGCAATTTGGGGAGGTTAGGTTAGGTTACGTTGGTTAGGTTAGGTTAGGTTAGGTTAGGTTAGGTTAGGCTCAAATTTAACCAGGAGACTCCAAATTTCGTTTTCTCACATAAACTTGATCGTAAATCACTCTAATCCACGATAGGTTACAGTACCTGCAATTTGGGGAGGTTAGGTTAGGTTACGTTGGTTAGGTTAGGTTAGGTTAGGTTAGGTTAGGTTAGGCTCAAATTTAACCAGGAGACTCCAAATTTCGTTTTCTCACATAAACTTGATCGTAAATCACTCTAATCCACGATAGGTTACAGTACCTGCAATTTGGGGAGGTTAGGTTAGGTTACGTTGGTTAGGTTAGGTTAGGTTAGGTTAGGTTAGGTTAGGCTCAAATTTAACCAGGAGACTCCAAATTTCGTTTTCTCACATAAACTTGATCGTAAATCACTCTAATCCACGATAGGTTACAGTACCTGCAATTTGGGGAGGTTAGGTTAGGTTACGTTGGTTAGGTTAGGTTAGGTTAGGTTAGGTTAGGTTAGGCTCAAATTTAACCAGGAGACTCCAAATTTCGTTTTCTCACATAAACTTGATCGTAAATCACTCTAATCCACGATAGGTTACAGTACCTGCAATTTGGGGAGGTTAGGTTAGGTTACGTTGGTTAGGTTAGGTTAGGTTAGGTTAGGTTAGGTTAGGCTCAAATTTAACCAGGAGACTCCAAATTTCGTTTTCTCACATAAACTTGATCGTAAATCACTCTAATCCACGATAGGTTACAGTACCTGCAATTTGGGGAGGTTAGGTTAGGTTACGTTGGTTAGGTTAGGTTAGGTTAGGTTAGGTTAGGTTAGGCTCAAATTTAACCAGGAGACTCCAAATTTCGTTTTCTCACATAAACTTGATCGTAAATCACTCTAATCCACGATAGGTTACAGTACCTGCAATTTGGGGAGGTTAGGTTAGGTTACGTTGGTTAGGTTAGGTTAGGTTAGGTTAGGTTAGGTTAGGCTCAAATTTAACCAGGAGACTCCAAATTTCGTTTTCTCACATAAACTTGATCGTAAATCACTCTAATCCACGATAGGTTACAGTACCTGCAATTTGGGGAGGTTAGGTTAGGTTACGTTGGTTAGGTTAGGTTAGGTTAGGTTAGGTTAGGTTAGGCTCAAATTTAACCAGGAGACTCCAAATTTCGTTTTCTCACATAAACTTGATCGTAAATCACTCTAATCCACGATAGGTTACAGTACCTGCAATTTGGGGAGGTTAGGTTAGGTTACGTTGGTTAGGTTAGGTTAGGTTAGGTTAGGTTAGGTTAGGCTCAAATTTAACCAGGAGACTCCAAATTTCGTTTTCTCACATAAACTTGATCGTAAATCACTCTAATCCACGATAGGTTACAGTACCTGCAATTTGGGGAGGTTAGGTTAGGTTACGTTGGTTAGGTTAGGTTAGGTTAGGTTAGGTTAGGTTAGGCTCAAATTTAACCAGGAGACTCCAAATTTCGTTTTCTCACATAAACTTGATCGTAAATCACTCTAATCCACGATAGGTTACAGTACCTGCAATTTGGGGAGGTTAGGTTAGGTTACGTTGGTTAGGTTAGGTTAGGTTAGGTTAGGTTAGGTTAGGCTCAAATTTAACCAGGAGACTCCAAATTTCGTTTTCTCACATAAACTTGATCGTAAATCACTCTAATCCACGATAGGTTACAGTACCTGCAATTTGGGGAGGTTAGGTTAGGTTACGTTGGTTAGGTTAGGTTAGGTTAGGTTAGGTTAGGTTAGGCTCAAATTTAACCAGGAGACTCCAAATTTCGTTTTCTCACATAAACTTGATCGTAAATCACTCTAATCCACGATAGGTTACAGTACCTGCAATTTGGGGAGGTTAGGTTAGGTTACGTTGGTTAGGTTAGGTTAGGTTAGGTTAGGTTAGGTTAGGCTCAAATTTAACCAGGAGACTCCAAATTTCGTTTTCTCACATAAACTTGATCGTAAATCACTCTAATCCACGATAGGTTACAGTACCTGCAATTTGGGGAGGTTAGGTTAGGTTACGTTGGTTAGGTTAGGTTAGGTTAGGTTAGGTTAGGTTAGGCTCAAATTTAACCAGGAGACTCCAAATTTCGTTTTCTCACATAAACTTGATCGTAAATCACTCTAATCCACGATAGGTTACAGTACCTGCAATTTGGGGAGGTTAGGTTAGGTTACGTTGGTTAGGTTAGGTTAGGTTAGGTTAGGTTAGGCTCAAATTTAACCAGGAGACTCCAAATTTCGTTTTCTCACATAAACTTGATCGTAAATCACTCTAATCCACGATAGGTTACAGTACCTGCAATTTGGGGAGGTTAGGTTAGGTTACGTTGGTTAGGTTAGGTTAGGTTAGGTTAGGTTAGGTTAGGCTCAAATTTAACCAGGAGACTCCAAATTTCGTTTTCTCACATAAACTTGATCGTAAATCACTCTAATCCACGATAGGTTACAGTACCTGCAATTTGGGGAGGTTAGGTTAGGTTACGTTGGTTAGGTTAGGTTAGGTTAGGTTAGGTTAGGTTAGGCTCAAATTTAACCAGGAGACTCCAAATTTCGTTTTCTCACATAAACTTGATCGTAAATCACTCTAATCCACGATAGGTTACAGTACCTGCAATTTGGGGAGGTTAGGTTAGGTTACGTTGGTTAGGTTAGGTTAGGTTAGGTTAGGTTAGGTTAGGCTCAAATTTAACCAGGAGACTCCAAATTTCGTTTTCTCACATAAACTTGATCGTAAATCACTCTAATCCACGATAGGTTACAGTACCTGCAATTTGGGGAGGTTAGGTTAGGTTACGTTGGTTAGGTTAGGTTAGGTTAGGTTAGGTTAGGTTAGGCTCAAATTTAACCAGGAGACTCCAAATTTCGTTTTCTCACATAAACTTGATCGTAAATCACTCTAATCCACGATAGGTTACAGTACCTGCAATTTGGGGAGGTTAGGTTAGGTTACGTTGGTTAGGTTAGGTTAGGTTAGGTTAGGTTAGGTTAGGCTCAAATTTAACCAGGAGACTCCAAATTTCGTTTTCTCACATAAACTTGATCGTAAATCACTCTAATCCACGATAGGTTACAGTACCTGCAATTTGGGGAGGTTAGGTTAGGTTACGTTGGTTAGGTTAGGTTAGGTTAGGTTAGGTTAGGTTAGGCTCAAATTTAACCAGGAGACTCCAAATTTCGTTTTCTCACATAAACTTGATCGTAAATCACTCTAATCCACGATAGGTTACAGTACCTGCAATTTGGGGAGGTTAGGTTAGGTTACGTTGGTTAGGTTCGGTTCGGTTAGGTTAGGTTAGGTTAGGTTAGGTTAGGCTCAAATTTAACCAGGAGACTCCAAATTTCGTTTTCTCACATAAACTTGATCGTAAATCACTCTAATCCACGATAGGTTACAGTACCTGCAATTTGGGGAGGTTAGGTTAGGTTACGTTGGTTAGGTTAGGTTAGGTTAGGTTAGGTTAGGTTAGGCTCAAATTTAACCAGGAGACTCCAAATTTCGTTTTCTCACATAAACTTGATCGTAAATCACTCTAATCCACGATAGGTTACAGTACCTGCAATTTGGGGAGGTTAGGTTAGGTTACGTTGGTTAGGTTAGGTTAGGTTAGGTTAGGTTAGGTTAGGCTCAAATTTAACCAGGAGACTCCAAATTTCGTTTTCTCACATAAACTTGATCGTAAATCACTCTAATCCACGATAGGTTACAGTACCTGCAATTTGGGGAGGTTAGGTTAGGTTACGTTGGTTAGGTTAGGTTAGGTTAGGTTAGGTTAGGTTAGGCTCAAATTTAACCAGGAGACTCCAAATTTCGTTTTCTCACATAAACTTGATCGTAAATCACTCTAATCCACGATAGGTTACAGTACCTGCAATTTGGGGAGGTTAGGTTAGGTTACGTTGGTTAGGTTAGGTTAGGTTAGGTTAGGTTAGGTTAGGCTCAAATTTAACCAGGAGACTCCAAATTTCGTTTTCTCACATAAACTTGATCGTAAATCACTCTAATCCACGATAGGTTACAGTACCTGCAATTTGGGGAGGTTAGGTTAGGTTACGTTGGTTAGGTTAGGTTAGGTTAGGTTAGGTTAGGTTAGGCTCAAATTTAACCAGGAGACTCCAAATTTCGTTTTCTCACATAAACTTGATCGTAAATCACTCTAATCCACGATAGGTTACAGTACCTGCAATTTGGGGAGGTTAGGTTAGGTTACGTTGGTTAGGTTAGGTTAGGTTAGGTTAGGTTAGGTTAGGCTCAAATTTAACCAGGAGACTCCAAGTTTCGTTTTCTCACATAAACTTGATCGTAAATCACTCTAATCCACGATAGGTTACAGTACCTGCAATTTGGGGAGGTTAGGTTAGGTTACGTTGGTTAGGTTAGGTTAGGTTAGGTTAGGTTAGGTTAGGCTCAAATTTAACCAGGAGACTCCAAATTTCGTTTTCTCACATAAACTTGATCGTAAATCACTCTAATCCACGATAGGTTACAGTACCTGCAATTTGGGGAGGTTAGGTTAGGTTACGTTGGTTAGGTTAGGTTAGGTTAGGTTAGGTTAGGTTAGGCTCAAATTTAACCAGGAGACTCCAAATTTCGTTTTCTCACATAAACTTGATCGTAAATCACTCTAATCCACGATAGGTTACAGTACCTGCAATTTGGGGAGGTTAGGTTAGGTTACGTTGGTTAGGTTAGGTTAGGTTAGGTTAGGTTAGGTTAGGCTCAAATTTAACCAGGAGACTCCAAATTTCGTTTTCTCACATAAACTTGATCGTAAATCACTCTAATCCACGATAGGTTACAGTACCTGCAATTTGGGGAGGTTAGGTTAGGTTACGTTGGTTAGGTTAGGTTAGGTTAGGTTAGGTTAGGTTAGGCTCAAATTTAACCAGGAGACTCCAAATTTCGTTTTCTCACATAAACTTGATCGTAAATCACTCTAATCCACGATAGGTTACAGTACCTGCAATTTGGGGAGGTTAGGTTAGGTTACGTTGGTTAGGTTAGGTTAGGTTAGGTTAGGTTAGGTTAGGCTCAAATTTAACCAGGAGACTCCAAATTTCGTTTTCTCACATAAACTTGATCGTAAATCACTCTAATCCACGATAGGTTACAGTACCTGCAATTTGGGGAGGTTAGGTTAGGTTACGTTGGTTAGGTTAGGTTAGGTTAGGTTAGGTTAGGTTAGGCTCAAATTTAACCAGGAGACTCCAAATTTCGTTTTCTCACATAAACTTGATCGTAAATCACTCTAATCCACGATAGGTTACAGTACCTGCAATTTGGGGAGGTTAGGTTAGGTTACGTTGGTTAGGTTAGGTTAGGTTAGGTTAGGTTAGGTTAGGCTCAAATTTAACCAGGAGACTCCAAATTTCGTTTTCTCACATAAACTTGATCGTAAATCACTCTAATCCACGATAGGTTACAGTACCTGCAATTTGGGGAGGTTAGGTTAGGTTACGTTGGTTAGGTTAGGTTAGGTTAGGCTCAAATTTAACCAGGAGACTCCAAATTTCGTTTTCTCACATAAACTTGATCGTAAATCACTCTAATCCACGATAGGTTACAGTACCTGCAATTTGGGGAGGTTAGGTTAGGTTACGTTGGTTAGGTTAGGTTAGGTTAGGTTAGGTTAGGTTAGGCTCAAATTTAACCAGGAGACTCCAAATTTCGTTTTCTCACATAAACTTGATCGTAAATCACTCTAATCCACGATAGGTTACAGTACCTGCAATTTGGGGAGGTTAGGTTAGGTTACGTTGGTTAGGTTAGGTTAGGTTAGGTTAGGTTAGGTTAGGCTCAAATTTAACCAGGAGACTCCAAATTTCGTTTTCTCACATAAACTTGATCGTAAATCACTCTAATCCACGATAGGTTACAGTACCTGCAATTTGGGGAGGTTAGGTTAGGTTACGTTGGTTAGGTTAGGTTAGGTTAGGTTAGGTTAGGTTAGGCTCAAATTTAACCAGGAGACTCCAAATTTCGTTTTCTCACATAAACTTGATCGTAAATCACTCTAATCCACGATAGGTTACAGTACCTGCAATTTGGGGAGGTTAGGTTAGGTTACGTTGGTTAGGTTAGGTTAGGTTAGGTTAGGTTAGGCTCAAATTTAACCAGGAGACTCCAAATTTCGTTTTCTCACATAAACTTGATCGTAAATCACTCTAATCCACGATAGGTTACAGTACCTGCAATTTGGGGAGGTTAGGTTAGGTTACGTTGGTTAGGTTAGGTTAGGTTAGGTTAGGTTAGGCTCAAATTTAACCAGGAGACTCCAAATTTCGTTTTCTCACATAAACTTGATCGTAAATCACTCTAATCCACGATAGGTTACAGTACCTGCAATTTGGGGAGGTTAGGTTAGGTTACGTTGGTTAGGTTAGGTTAGGTTAGGTTAGGTTAGGTTAGGCTCAAATTTAACCAGGAGACTCCAAATTTCGTTTTCTCACATAAACTTGATCGTAAATCACTCTAATCCACGATAGGTTACAGTACCTGCAATTTGGGGAGGTTAGGTTAGGTTACGTTGGTTAGGTTAGGTTAGGTTAGGTTAGGTTAGGTTAGGCTCAAATTTAACCAGGAGACTCCAAATTTCGTTTTCTCACATAAACTTGATCGTAAATCACTCTAATCCACGATAGGTTACAGTACCTGCAATTTGGGGAGGTTAGGTTAGGTTACGTTGGTTAGGTTAGGTTAGGTTAGGTTAGGTTAGGTTAGGCTCAAATTTAACCAGGAGACTCCAAATTTCGTTTTCTCACATAAACTTGATCGTAAATCACTCTAATCCACGATAGGTTACAGTACCTGCAATTTGGGGAGGTTAGGTTAGGTTACGTTGGTTAGGTTAGGTTAGGTTAGGTTAGGTTAGGTTAGGCTCAAATTTAACCAGGAGACTCCAAATTTCGTTTTCTCACATAAACTTGATCGTAAATCACTCTAATCCACGATAGGTTGCAGTACCTGCAATTTGGGGAGGTTATTATAGGTTACGGTGGTTAGGTTAGGTTAGGTTAGGTTAGGTTAGGTTAGGCTCAAATTTAACCAGGAGACTCCAAATTTCGTTTTCTCACATAAACTTGATCGTAAATCACTCTAATCCACGAAAGGGTTACAGTACCTGCAATTTGGGGAGGTTAGGTTAGGTTACGTTGGTTAGGTTAGGTTAGGGTCGGATAGGTTAGGTTAGGTTAGGCTCAAATTTAACCAGGAGACTCCAAATTTCGTTTTCTCACATAAACTTGATCGTAAATCACTCTAATCCACGAAGGGTTACAGTACCTGCAATTTGGGGAGGTTAGGTTAGGTTACGTTGGTTAGGTTAGGTTAGGTTAGGTTAGGTTAGGTTAGGCTCAAATTTAACCAGGAGACTCCAAATTTCGTTTTCTCACATAAACTTGATCGTAAATCACTCTAATCCACGATAGGTTACAGTACCTGCAATTTGGGGAGGTTAGGTTAGGTTACGTTGGTTAGGTTCGGTACGGTTAGGTTAGGTTAGGTTAGGTTAGGCTCAAATTTAACCAGGAGACTCCAAATTTCGTTTTCTCACATAAACTTGATCGTAAATCACTCTAATCCACGATAGGTTACAGTACCTGCAATTTGGGGAGGTTAGGTTAGGTTACGTTGGTTAGGTTAGGTTAGGTTAGGTTAGGTTAGGTTAGGCTCAAATTTAACCAGGAGACTCCAAATTTCGTTTTCTCACATAAACTTGATCGTAAATCACTCTAATCCACGATAGGTTACAGTACCTGCAATTTGGGGAGGTTAGGTTAGGTTACGTTGGTTAGGTTAGGTTAGGTTAGGTTAGGTTAGGTTAGGCTCAAATTTAACCAAGAGACTCCAAATTTCGTTTTCTCACATAAACTTGATCGTAAATCACTCTAATCCACGATAGGTTACAGTACCTGCAATTTGGGGAGGTTAGGTTAGGTTACGTTGGTTTCGTTAGGTTAGGTTAGGTTAGGTTAGGTTAGGCTCAAATTTAACCAGGAGACTCCAAATTTCGTTTTCTCACATAAACTTGATCGTAAATCACTCTAATCCACGATAGGTTACAGTACCTGCAATTTGGGGAGGTTAGGTTAGGTTACGTTGGTTAGGTTAGGTTAGGTTAGGTTAGGTTAGGTTAGGCTCAAATTTAACCAGGAGACTCCAAATTTCGTTTTCTCACATAAACTTGATCGTAAATCACTCTAATCCACGATAGGTTACAGTACCTGCAATTTGGGGAGGTTAGGTTAGGTTACGTTGGTTAGGTTAGGTTAGGTTAGGTTAGGTTAGGTTAGGCTCAAATTTAACCAGGAGACTCCAAATTTCGTTTTCTCACATAAACTTGATCGTAAATCACTCTAATCCACGATAGGTTACAGTACCTGCAATTTGGGGAGGTTAGGTTAGGTTACGTTGGTTAGGTTAGGTTAGGTTAGGTTAGGTTAGGTTAGGTTAGGCTCAAATTTAACCAGGAGACTCCAAATTTCGTTTTCTCACATAAACTTGATCGTAAATCACTCTAATCCACGATAGGTTACAGTACCTGCAATTTGGGGAGGTTAGGTTAGGTTACGTTGGTTAGGTTAGGTTAGGTTAGGTTAGGTTAGGTTAGGCTCAAATTTAACCAGGAGACTCCAAATTTCGTTTTCTCACATAAACTTGATCGTAAATCACTCTAATCCACGATAGGTTACAGTACCTGCAATTTGGGGAGGTTAGGTTAGGTTACGTTGGTTAGGTTAGGTTAGGTTAGGTATGGTTAGGTTAGGTTAGGTTAGGTTCAAATTTAACCAGGAGACTCCAAATTTCGTTTTCTCACATAAACTTGATCGTAAATCACTCTAATCCACGATAGGTTACAGTACCTGCAATTTGGGGAGGTTAGGTTAGGTTACGTTGGTTAGGTTAGGTTAGGTTAGGTTAGGTTAGGTTAGGCTCAAATTTAACCAGGAGACTCCAAATTTCGTTTTCTCACATAAACTTGATCGTAAATCACTCTAATCCACGATAGGTTACAGTACCTGCAATTTGGGGAGGTTAGGTTAGGTTACGTTGGTTAGGTTAGGTTAGGTTAGGTTAGGTTAGGTTAGACTCAAATTTAACCAGGAGACTCCAAATTTCGTTTTCTCACATAAACTTGATCGTAAATCACTCTAATCCACGATAGGTTACAGTACCTGCAATTTGGGGAGGTTAGGTTAGGTTACGTTGGTTAGGTTCGGTTCGGTTAGGTTAGGTTAGGTTAGGTTAGGCTCAAATTTAACCAGGAGACTCCAAATTTCGTTTTCTCACATAAACTTGATCGTAAATCACTCTAATCCACGATAGGTTACAGTACCTGCAATTTGGGGAGGTTAGGTTAGGTTACGTTGGTTAGGTTAGGTTAGGTTAGGTTAGGTTAGGTTAGGCTCAAATTTAACCAGGAGACTCCAAATTTCGTTTTCTCACATAAACTTGATCGTAAATCACTCTAATCCACGATAGGTTACAGTACCTGCAATTTGGGGAGGTTAGGTTAGGTTACGTTGGTTAGGTTAGGTTAGGTTAGGTTAGGTTAGGTTAGGCTCAAATTTAACCAGGAGACTCCAAATTTCGTTTTCTCACATAAACTTGATCGTAAATCACTCTAATCCACGATAGGTTACAGTACCTGCAATTTGGGGAGGTTAGGTTAGGTTACGTTGGTTAGGTTAGGTTAGGTTAGGTTAGGTTAGGTTAGGCTCAAATTTAACCAGGAGACTCCAAATTTCGTTTTCTCACATAAACTTGATCGTAAATCACTCTAATCCACGATAGGTTACAGTACCTGCAATTTGGGGAGGTAAGGTTAGGTTACGTTGGTTAGGTTAGGTTAGGTTAGGTTAGGTTAGGTTAGGCTCAAATTTAACCAGGAGACTCCAAATTTCGTTTTCTCACATAAACTTGATCGTAAATCACTCTAATCCACGAAAGGTTACAGTACCTGCAATTTGGGGAGGTTAGGTTAGGTTACGTTGGTTAGGTTAGGTTAGGTTAGGATAGGTTAGGTTAGGCTCAAATTTAACCAGGAGACTCCAAATTTCGTTTTCTCACATAAACTTGATCGTAAATCACTCTAATCCACGATAGGTTACAGTACCTGCAATTTGGGGAGGTTAGGTTAGGTTACGTTGGTTAGGTTAGGTTAGGTTTGGTTAGGTTAGGTTAGGCTCAAATTTAACCAGGGGACTCCAAATTTCGTTTTCTCACAGAAACTTGATCGTAAATCACTCTAATCCACGATAGGTTACAGTACCTGCAATTTGGGGAGGTTAGGTTAGGTTACGTTGGTTAGGTTAGGTTAGGTTAGGTTAGGTTAGGTTAGGTTAGGTTAGGCTCAAATTTAACCAGGAGACTCCAAATTTCGTTTTCTCACATAAACTTGATCGTAAATCACTCTAATCCACGATAGGTTACAGTACCTGCAATTTGGGGAGGTTAGGTTAGGTTACGTTGGTTAGGTTAGGTTAGGTTAGGTTAGGTTAGGTTAGGCTCAAATTTAACCAGGAGACTCCAAATTTCGTTTTCTCACATAAACTTGATCGTAAATCACTCTAATCCACGATAGGTTACAGTACCTGCAATTTGGGGAGGTTAGGTTAGGTTACGTTGGTTAGGTTCGGTTCGGTTAGGTTAGGTTAGGTTCGGTTAGGTTAGGCTCAAATTTAACCAGGAGACTCCAAATTTCGTTTTCTCACATAAACTTGATCGTAAATCACTCTAATCCACGATAGGTTACAGTACCTGCAATTTGGGGAGGTTAGGTTAGGTTACGTTGGTTAGGTTAGGTTAGGTTAGGTTAGGTTAGGTTAGGCTCAAATTTAACCAGGAGACTCCAAATTTCGTTTTCCTACATAAACTTGATCGTAAATCACTCTAATCCACGATAGGTTACAGTACCTGCAATTTGGGGAGGTTAGGTTAGGTTACGTTGGTTAGGTTAGGTTAGGTTAGGTTAGGTTAGGTTAGGCTCAAATTTAACCAGGAGACTCCAAATTTCGTTTTCTCACATAAACTTGATCGTAAATCACTCTAATCCACGATAGGTTACAGTACCTGCAATTTGGGGAGGTTAGGTTAGGTTACGTTGGTTAGGTTAGGTTAGGTTAGGTTAGGTTAGGTTAGGCTCAAATTTAACCAGGAGACTCCAAATTTCGTTTTCTCACATAAACTTGATCGTAAATCACTCTAATCCACGATAGGTTACAGTACCTGCAATTTGGGGAGGTTAGGTTAGGTTACGTTGGATAGGTTAGGTTAGGTTAGGTTAGGTAGGTTAGGTTAGGCTCAAATTTAACCAGGAGACTCCAAATTTCGTTTTCTCACATAAACTTGATCGTAAATCACTCTAATCCACGATAGGTTACAGTACCTGCAATTTGGGGAGGTTAGGTTAGGTTACGTTGGTTAGGTTAGGTTAGGTTAGGTTAGGTTAGGTTAGGCTCAAATTTAACCAGGAGACTCCAAATTTCGTTTTCTCACATAAACTTGATTGTAAATCACTCTAATCCACGATAAGTTACAGTACCTGCAATTTGGGGAGGTTAGGTTAGGTTACGTTGGTGAGGTTCGGTTCGGTTCGGTTAGGTTAGGTTAGGGTTAGGTTAGGCTCAAATTTAACCAGGAGACTCCAAATTTCGTTTTCTCACATAAACTTGATCGTAAATCACTCTAATCCACGATAGGTTACAGTACCTGCAATTTGGGGAGGTTAGGTTAGGTTACGTTGGTTAGGTTAGGTTAGGTTAGGTTAGGTTAGGTTAGGCTCAAATTTAACCAGGAGACTCCAAATTTCGTTTTGTCACATAAACTTGATCGTAAATCACTCTAATCCACGATAGGTTACAGTACCTGCAATTTGGGGAGGTTAGGTTAGGTTACGTTGGTTAGGTTCGGTTCGGTTAGGTTAGATTAGGTTCGGTTAGGTTAGGCTCAAATTTAACCAGGAGACTCCAAATTTCGTTTTCTCACATAAACTTGATCGTAAATCACTCTAATCCACGATAGGTTACAGTACCTGCAATTTGGGGAGGTTAGGTTAGGTTACGTTGGTTAGGTTAGGTTAGGTTAGGTTAGGTTAGGTTAGGCTCAAATTTAACCAGGAGACTCCAAATTTCGTTTTCTCACATAAACTTGATCGTAAATCACTCTAATCCACGAAAGGTTACAGTACCTGCAATTTGGGGAGGTTAGGTTAGGTTACGTTGGTTAGGTTAGGTTAGGTTAGGATAGGTTAGGTTAGGCTCAAATTTAACCAGGAGACTCCAAATTTCGTTTTCTCACATAAACTTGATCGTAAATCACTCTAATCCACGATAGGTTACAGTACCTGCAATTTGGGGAGGTTAGGTTAGGTTACGTTGGTTAGGTTAGGTTAGGTTAGGTTAGGTTAGGTTAGGCTCAAATTTAACCAGGAGACTCCAAATTTCGTTTTCTCACATGAACTTGATCGTAAATCACTCTAATCCACGATAGGTTACAGTACCTGCAATTTGGGGAGGTTAGGTTAGGTTACGTTGGTTAGGTTAGGTTAGGTTAGGTTAGGTTAGGTTAGGTTAGGTTAGGCTCAAATTTAACCAGGAGACTCCAAATTTCGTTTTCTCACATAAACTTGATCGTAAATCACTCTAATCCACGATAGGTTACAGTACCTGCAATTTGGGGAGGTTAGGTTAGGTTACGTTGGTTAGGTTAGGTTAGGTTAGGTTAGGTTAGGTTAGGCTCAAATTTAACCAGGAGACTCCAAATTTCGTTTTCTCACATAAACTTGATCGTAAATCACTCTAATCCACGATAGGTTACAGTACCTGCAATTTGGGGAGGTTAGGTTAGGTTACGTTGGTTAGGTTCGGTGCGGTTAGGTTAGGTTAGGTTCGGTTAGGTTAGGCTCAAATTTAACCAGGAGACTCCAAATTTCGTTTTCTCACATAAACTTGATCGTAAATCACTCTAATCCACGATAGGTTACAGTACCTGCAATTTGTGGAGGTTAGGTTAGGTTACGTTGGTTAGGTTAGGTTAGGTTAGGTTAGGTTAGGTTAGGCTCAAATTTAACCAGGAGACTCCAAATTTCGTTTTCTCACATAAACTTGATCGTAAATCACTCTAATCCACGATAGGTTACAGTACCTGCAATTTGGGGAGGTTAGGTTAGGTTACGTTGGTTAGGTTAGGTTAGGTTAGGTTAGGTTAGGTTAGGCACAAATTTAACCAGGAGACTCCAAATTTCGTTTTCTCACATAAACTTGATCGTAAATCACTCTAATCCACGATAGGTTACAGTACCTGCAATTTGGGGAGGTTAGGTTAGGTTACGTTGGTTAGGTTAGGTTAGGTTAGGTTAGGTTAGGTTAGGCTCAAATTTAACCAGGAGACTCCAAATTTCGTTTTCTCACATAAACTTGATCGTAAATCACTCTAATCCACGATAGGTTACAGTACCTGCAATTTGGGGAGGTTAGGTTAGGTTACGTTGGTTAGGTTCGGTTCGGTTAGGTTAGGTTAGGTTAGGTTAGGTTAGGCTCAAATTTAACCAGGAGACTCCAAATTTCGTTTTCTCACATAAACTTGATCGTAAATCACTCTAATCCACGATAGGTTACAGTACCTGCAATTTGGGGAGGTTAGGTTAGGTTACGTTGGTTAGGTTAGGTTAGGTTAGGTTAGGTTAGGTTAGGCTCAAATTTAACCAGGAGACTCCAAATTTCGTTTTCTCACATAAACTTGATCGTAAATCACTCTAATCCACGATAGGTTACAGTACCTGCAATTTGGGGAGGTTAGGTTAGGTTACGTTGGTTAGGTTAGGTTAGGTTAGGTTAGGTTAGGTTAGGCTCAAATTTAACCAGGAGACTCCAAATTTCGTTTTCTCACATAAACTTGATCGTAAATCACTCTAATCCACGAAAGGTTACAGTACCTGCAATTTGGGGAGGTTAGGTTAGGTTACGTTGGTTAGGTTAGGTTAGGTTAGGATAGGTTAGGTTAGGCTCAAATTTAACCAGGAGACTCCAAATTTCGTTTTCTCACATAAACTTGATCGTAAATCACTCTAATCCACGATAGGTTACAGTACCTGCAATTTGGGGAGGTTAGGTTAGGTTACGTTGGTTAGGTTAGGTTAGGTTAGGTTAGGTTAGGTTAGGCTCAAATTTAACCAGGAGACTCCAAATTTCGTTTTCTCACATGAACTTGATCGTAAATCACTCTAATCCACGATAGGTTACAGTACCTGCAATTTGGGGAGGTTAGGTTAGGTTACGTTGGTTAGGTTAGGTTAGGTTAGGTTAGGTTAGGTTAGGTTAGGCTCAAATTTAACCAGGAGACTCCAAATTTCGTTTTCTCACATAAACTTGATCGTAAATCACTCTAATCCACGATAGGTTACAGTACCTGCAATTTGGGGAGGTTAGGTTAGGTTACGTTGGTTAGGTTAGGTTAGGTTAGGTTAGGTTAGGTTAGGCTCAAATTTAACCAGGAGACTCCAAATTTCGTTTTCTCACATAAACTTGATCGTAAATCACTCTAATCCACGATAGGTTACAGTACCTGCAATTTGGGGAGGTTAGGTTAGGTTACGTTGGTTAGGTTCGGTTCGGTTAGGTTAGGTTAGGTTCGGTTAGGTTAGGCTCAAATTTAACCAGGAGACTCCAAATTTCGTTTTCTCACATAAACTTGATCGTAAATCACTCTAATCCACGATAGGTTACAGTACCTGCAATTTGGGGAGGTTAGGTTAGGTTACGTTGGTTAGGTTAGGTTAGGTTAGGTTAGGTTAGGTTAGGCTCAAATTTAACCAGGAGACTCCAAATTTCGTTTTCTCACATAAACTTGATCGTAAATCACTCTAATCCACGATAGGTTACAGTACCTGCAATTTGGGGAGGTTAGGTTAGGTTACGTTGGTTAGGTTAGGTTAGGTTAGGTTAGGTTAGGTTAGGCTCAAATTTAACCAGGAGACTCCAAATTTCGTTTTCTCACATAAACTTGATCGTAAATCACTCTAATCCACGATAGGTTACAGTACCTGCAATTTGGGGAGGTTAGGTTAGGTTACGTTGGTTAGGTTAGGTTAGGTTAGGTTAGGTTAGGTTAGGCTCAAATTTAACCAGGAGACTCCAAATTTCGTTTTCTCACATAAACTTGATCGTAAATCACTCTAATCCACGATAGGTTACAGTACCTGCAATTTGGGGAGGTTAGGTTAGGTTACGTTGGTTAGGTTCGGTTCGGTTAGGTTAGGTTAGGTTAGGTTAGGTTAGGCTCAAATTTAACCAGGAGACTCCAAATTTCGTTTTCTCACATAAACTTGATCGTAAATCACTCTAATCCACGATAGGTTACAGTACCTGCAATTTGGGGAGGTTAGGTTAGGTTACGTTGGTTAGGTTAGGTTAGGTTAGGTTAGGTTAGGTTAGGCTCAAATTTAACCAGGAGACTCCAAATTTCGTTTTCTCACATAAACTTGATCGTAAATCACTCTAATCCACGATAGGTTACAGTACCTGCAATTTGGGGAGGTTAGGTTAGGTTACGTTGGTTAGGTTAGGTTAGGTTAGGTTAGGTTAGGTTAGGCTCAAATTTAACCAGGAGACTCCAAATTTCGTTTTCTCACATAAACTTGATCGTAAATCACTCTAATCCACGATAGGTTACAGTACCTGCAATTTGGGGAGGTTAGGTTAGGTTACGTTGGTTAGGTTAGGTTAGGTTAGGTTAGGTTAGGTTAGGCTCAAATTTAACCAGGAGACTCCAAATTTCGTTTTCTCACATAAACTTGATCGTAAATCACTCTAATCCACGATAGGTTACAGTACCTGCAATTTGGGGAGGTTAGGTTAGGTTACGTTGGTTAGGTTAGGTTAGGTTAGGTTAGGTTAGGTTAGGCTCAAATTTAACCAGGAGACTCCAAATTTCGTTTTCTCACATAAACTTGATCGTAAATCACTCTAATCCACGATAGGTTACAGTACCTGCAATTTGGGGAGGTTAGGTTAGGTTACGTTGGTTAGGTTCGGTTCGGTTAGGTTAGGTTAGGTTAGGTTAGGTTAGGCTCAAATTTAACCAGGAGACTCCAAATTTCGTTTTCTCACATAAACTTGATCGTAAATCACTCTAATCCACGATAGGTTACAGTACCTGCAATTTGGGGAGGTTAGGTTAGGTTACGTTGGTTAGGTTAGGTTAGGTTAGGTTAGGTTAGGTTAGGCTCAAATTTAACCAGGAGACTCCAAATTTCGTTTTCTCACATAAACTTGATCGTAAATCACTCTAATCCACGATAGGTTACAGTACCTGCAATTTGGGGAGGTTAGGTTAGGTTACGTTGGTTAGGTTCGGTTCGGTTAGGTTAGGTTAGGTTAGGTTAGGTTAGGCTCAAATTTAACCAGGAGACTCCAAATTTCGTTTTCTCACATAAACTTGATCGTAAATCACTCTAATCCACGATAGGTTACAGTACCTGCAATTTGGGGAGGTTAGGTTAGGTTACGTTGGTTAGGTTAGGTTAGGTTAGGTTAGGTTAGGTTAGGCTCAAATTTAACCAGGAGACTCCAAATTTCGTTTTCTCACATAAACTTGATCGTAAATCACTCTAATCCACGATAGGTTACAGTACCTGCAATTTGGGGAGGTTAGGTTAGGTTACGTTGGTTAGGTTAGGTTAGGTTAGGTTAGGTTAGGTTAGGCTCAAATTTAACCAGGAGACTCCAAATTTCGTTTTCTCACATAAACTTGATCGTAAATCACTCTAATCCACGATAGGTTACAGTACCTGCAATTTGGGGAGGTTAGGTTAGGTTACGTTGGTTAGGTGGTAGGTTAGGTTAGGTTAGGTTAGGTTAGGCTCAAATTTAACCAGGAGACTCCAAATTTCGTTTTCTCACATAAACTTGATCGTAAATCACTCTAATCCACGATAGGTTACAGTACCTGCAATTTGGGGAGGTTAGGTTAGGTTACGTTGGTTAGGTTAGGTTAGGTTAGGTTAGGTTAGGTTAGGCTCAAATTTAACCAGGAGACTCCAAATTTCGTTTTCTCACATAAACTTGATCGTAAATCACTCTAATCCACGATAGGTTACAGTACCTGCAATTTGGGGAGGTTAGGTTAGGTTACGTTGGTTAGGTTAGGTTAGGTTAGGTTAGGTTAGGTTAGGCTCAAATTTAACCAGGAGACTCCAAATTTCGTTTTCTCACATAAACTTGATCGTAAATCACTCTAATCCACGATAGGTTACAGTACCTGCAATTTGGGGAGGTTAGGTTAGGTTACGTTGGTTAGGTTAGGTTAGGTTAGGTTAGGTTAGGTTAGGCTCAAATTTAACCAGGAGACTCCAAATTTCGTTTTCTCACATAAACTTGATCGTAAATCACTCTAATCCACGATAGGTTACAGTACCTGCAATTTGGGGAGGTTAGGTTAGGTTACGTTGGTTAGGTTAGGTTAGGTTAGGTTAGGTTAGGTTAGGCTCAAATTTAACCAGGAGACTCCAAATTTCGTTTTCTCACATAAACTTGATCGTAAATCACTCTAATCCACGATAGGTTACAGTACCTGCAATTTGGGGAGGTTAGGTTAGGTTACGTTGGTTAGGTTCGGTTCGGTAAGGTTAGGTTAGGTTAGGTTAGGCTCAAATTTAACCAGGAGACTCCAAATTTCGTTTTCTCACATAAACTTGATCGTAAATCACTCTAATCCACGATAGGTTACAGTACCTGCAATTTGGGGAGGTTAGGTTAGGTTACGTTGGTTAGGTTAGGTTAGGTTAGGTTAGGTTAGGTTAGGCTCAAATTTAACCAGGAGACTCCAAATTTCGTTTTCTCACATAAACTTGATCGTAAATCACTCTAATCCACGATAGGTTACAGTACCTGCAATTTGGGGAGGTTAGGTTAGGTTACGTTGGTTAGGTTAGGTTAGGTTAGGTTAGGTTAGGTTAGGCTCAAATTTAACCAGGAGACTCCAAATTTCGTTTTCTCACATAAACTTGATCGTAAATCACTCTAATCCACGATAGGTTACAGTACCTGCAATTTGGGGAGGTTAGGTTAGGTTACGTTGGTTAGGTTAGGTTAGGTTAGGTTAGGTTAGGTTAGGCTCAAATTTAACCAGGAGACTCCAAATTTCGTTTTCTCACATAAACTTGATCGTAAATCACTCTAATCCACGATAGGTTACAGTACCTGCAATTTGGGGAGGTTAGGTTAGGTTACGTTGGTTAGGTTAGGTTAGGTTAGGTTAGGTTAGGTTAGGCTCAAATTTAACCAGGAGACTCCAAATTTCGTTTTCTCACATAAACTTGATCGTAAATCACTCTAATCCACGATAGGTTACAGTACCTGCAATTTGGGGAGGTTAGGTTAGGTTACGTTGGTTAGGTTCGGTTCGGTTAGGTTAGGTTAGGTTAGGTTAGGTTAGGCTCAAATTTAACCAGGAGACTCCAAATTTCGTTTTCTCACATAAACTTGATCGTAAATCACTCTAATCCACGACAGGTTACAGTACCTGCAATTTGGGGAGGTTAGGTTAGGTTACGTTGGTTAGGTTAGGTTAGGTTAGGTTAGGTTAGGTTAGGCTCAAATTTAACCAGGAGACTCCAAATTTCGTTTTCTCACATAAACTTGATCGTAAATCACTCTAATCCACGATAGGTTACAGTACCTGCAATTTGGGGAGGTTAGGTTAGGTTACGTTGGTTAGGTTAGGTTAGGTTAGGTTAGGTTAGGTTAGGCTCAAATTTAACCAGGAGACTCCAAATTTCGTTTTCTCACATAAACTTGATCGTAAATCACTCTAATCCACGATAGGTTACAGTACCTGCAATTTGGGGAGGTTAGGTTAGGTTACGTTGGTTAGGTTAGGTTAGGTTAGGTTAGGTTAGGTTAGGTTAGGCTCAAATTTAACCAGGAGACTCCAAATTTCGTTTTCTCACATAAACTTGATCGTAAATCACTCTAATCCACGATAGGTTACAGTACCTGCAATTTGGGGAGGTTAGGTTAGGTTACGTTGGTTAGGTTAGGTTAGGTTAGGTTAGGTTAGGTTAGGCTCAAATTTAACCAGGAGACTCCAAATTTCGTTTTCTCACATAAACTTGATCGTAAATCACTCTAATCCACGATAGGTTACAGTACCTGCAATTTGGGGAGGTTAGGTTAGGTTACGTTGGTTAGGTTCGGTTCGGTTAGGTTAGGTTAGGTTAGGTTAGGTTAGGCTCAAATTTAACCAGGAGACTCCAAATTTCGTTTTCTCACATAAACTTGATCGTAAATCACTCTAATCCACGATAGGTTACAGTACCTGCAATTTGGGGAGGTTAGGTTAGGTTACGTTGGTTAGGTTAGGTTAGGTTAGGTTAGGTTAGGTTAGGCTCAAATTTAACCAGGAGACTCCAAATTTCGTTTTCTCACATAAACTTGATCGTAAATCACTCTAATCCACGATAGGTTACAGTACCTGCAATTTGGGGAGGTTAGGTTAGGTTACGTTGGTTAGGTTAGGTTAGGTTAGGTTAGGTTAGGTTAGGTTAGGCTCAAATTTAACCAGGAGACTCCAAATTTCGTTTTCTCACATAAACTTGATCGTAAATCACTCTAATCCACGATAGGTTACAGTACCTGCAATTTGGGGAGGTTAGGTTAGGTTACGTTGGTTAGGTTAGGTTAGGTTAGGTTAGGTTAGGTTAGGCTCAAATTTAACCAGGAGACTCCAAATTTCGTTTTCTCACATAAACTTGATCGTAAATCACTCTAATCCACGATAAGTTACAGTACCTGCAATTTGGGGAGGTTAGGTTAGGTTACGTTGGTTAGGTTCGGTTCGGTTAGGTTAGGTTAGGTTAGGTTAGGTTAGGCTCAAATTTAACCAGGAGACTCCAAATTTCGTTTTCTCACATAAACTTGATCGTAAATCACTCTAATCCACGATAGGTTACAGTATCTGCAATTTGGGGAGGTTAGGTTAGGTTACGTTGGTTAGGTTAGGTTAGGTTAGGTTAGGTTAGGTTAGGCTCAAATTTAACCAGGAGACTCCAAATTTCGTTTTCTCACATAAACTTGATCGTAAATCACTCTAATCCACGATAGGTTACAGTACCTGCAATTTGGGGAGGTTAGGTTAGGTTACGTTGGTTAGGTTAGGTTAGGTTAGGTTAGGTTAGGTTAGGCTCAAATTTAACCAGGAGACTTCAAATTTCGTTTTCTCACATAAACTTGATCGCAAATCACTCTAATCCACGATAGGTTACAGTACCTGCAATTTGGGGAGGTTAGGTTAGGTTACGTTGGTTAGGTTTGTTTCGGTTAGGTTAGGTTAGGTTAGGTTAGGTTAGGCTCAAATTTAACCAGGAGACTCCAAATTTCGTTTTCTCACATAAACTTGATCGTAAATCACTCTAATCCACGATAGGTTACAGTACCTGCAATTTGGGGAGGTTAGGTTAGGTTACGTTGGTTAGGTTAGGTTAGGTTAGGTTAGGTTAGGTTAGGTTAGGCTCAAATTTAACCAGGAGACTCCAAATTTCGTTTTCTCACATAAACTTGATCGTAAATCACTCTAATCCACGATAGGTTACAGTACCTGCAATTTGGGGAGGTTCGGTTAGGTTACGTTGGTTAGGTTAGGTTAGGTTAGGTTAGGTTAGGTTAGGCTCAAATTTAACCAGGAGACTCCAAATTTCGTTTTCTCACATAAACTTGATCGTAAATCACTCTAATCCACGATAGGTTACAGTACCTGCAATTTGGGGAGGTTAGGTTAGGTTACGTTGGTTAGGTTAGGTTAGGTTAGGTTAGGTTAGGTTAGGTTAGGCTCAAATTTAACCAGGAGACTCCAAATTTCGTTTTCTCACATAAACTTGATCGTAAATCACTCTAATCCACGATAGGTTACAGTACCTGCAATTTGGGGAGGTTAGGTTAGGTTACGTTGGTTAGGTTAGGTTAGGTTAGGTTAGGTTAGGTTAGGTTAGGTTAGGCTCAAATTTAACCAGGAGACTCCAAATTTCGTTTTCTCACATAAACTTGATCGTAAATCACTCTAATCCACGATAGGTTATAGTAACTGCAATTTGGGGAGGTTAGGTTAGGTTACGTTGGTTAGGTTAGGTTAGGTTAGGTTAGGTTAGGTTAGGCTCAAATTTAACCAGGAGAAAATTTCGTTTTCTCACATAAACTTGATCGTAAATCACTCTAATCCACGATAGGTTACAGTACCTGCAATTTGGGGAGGTTAGGTTAGGTTACGTTGGTTAGGTTAGGTTAGGTTAGGTTAGGTTAGGTTAGGTTAGGCTCAAATTTAACCAGGAGACTCCAAATTTCGTTTTCTCACATAAACTTGATCGTAAATCACTCTAATCCACGATAGGTTACAGTACCTGCAATTTGGGGAGGTTAGGTTAGGTTACGTTGGTTAGGTTAGGTTAGGTTAGGTTAGGTTAGGTTAGGCTCAAATTTAACCAGGAGACTCCAAATTTCGTTTTCTCACATAAACTTGATCGTAAATCACTCTAATCCACGATAGGTTACAGTACCTGCAATTTGGGGAGGTTAGGTTAGGTTACGTTGGTTAGGTTAGGTTAGGTTAGGTTAGGTTAGGTTAGGCTCAAATTTAACCAGGAGACTCCAAATTTCGTTTTCTCACATAAACTTGATCGTAAATCACTCTAATCCACGATAGGTTACAGTACCTGCAATTTGGGGAGGTTAGGTTAGGTTACGTTGGTTAGGTTAGGTTAGGTTAGGTTAGGTTAGGTTAGGCTCAAATTTAACCAGGAGAGTCCAAATTTCGTTTTCTCACATAAACTTGATCGTAAATCACTCTAATCCACGATAGGTTACAGTACCTGCAATTTGGGGAGGTTAGGTTAGGTTACGTTGGTTAGGTTAGGTTAGGTTAGGTTAGGTTAGGTTAGGCTCAAATTTAACCAGGAGACTCCAAATTTCGTTTTCTCACATAAACTTGATCGTAAATCACTCTAATCCACGATAGGTTACAGTACCTGCAATTTGGGGAGGTTAGGTTAGGTTACGTTGGTTAGGTTAGGTTAGGTTAGGTTAGGTTAGTTAGGTTAGGCTCAAATTTAACCAGGAGACTCCAAATTTCGTTTTCTCACATAAACTTGATCGTAAATCACTCTAATCCACGATAGGTTACAGTACCTGCAATTTGGGGAGGTTAGGTTAGGTTACGTTGGTTAGGTTAGGTTCGGTTAGGTTAGGTTAGGTTAGGTTAGGCTCAAATTTAACCAGGAGACTCCAAATTTCGTTTTCTCACATAAACTTGATCGTAAATCACTCTAATCCACGATAGGTTACAGTACCTGCAATTTGGGGAGGTTAGGTTAGGTTACGTTGGTTAGGTTAGGTTAGGTTAGGTTAGGTTAGGTTAGGCTCAAATTTAACCAGGAGACTCCAAATTTCGTTTTCTCACATAAACTTGATCGTAAATCACTCTAATCCACGATAGGTTACAGTACCTGCAATTTGGGGAGGTTAGGTTAGGTTACGTTGGTTAGGTTAGGTTAGGTTAGGTTAGGTTAGGTTAGGCTCAAATTTAACCAGGAGACTCCAAATTTCGTTTTCTCACATAAACTTGATCGTAAATCACTCTAATCCACGATAGGTTACAGTACCTGCAATTTGGGGAGGTTAGGTTAGGTTACGTTGGTTAGGTTAGGTTAGGTTAGGTTAGGTTAGGCTCAAATTTAACCAGGAGACTCCAAATTTCGTTTTCTCACATAAACTTGATCGTAAATCACTCTAATCCACGATAGGTTACAGTACCTGCAATTTGGGGAGGTTAGGTTAGGTTACGTTGGTTAGGTTAGGTTAGGTTAGGTTAGGTTAGGTTAGGCTCAAATTTAACCAGGAGACTCCAAATTTCGTTTTCTCACATAAACTTGATCGTAAATCACTCTAATCCACGATAGGTTACAGTACCTGCAATTTGGGGAGGTTAGGTTAGGTTACGTTGGTTAGGTTAGGTTAGGTTAGGTTAGGTTAGGTTAGGCTCAAATTTAACCAGGAGACTCCAAATTTCGTTTTCTCACATAAACTTGATCGTAAATCACTCTAATCCACGATAGGTTACAGTACCTGCAATTTGGGGAGGTTAGGTTAGGTTACGTTGGTTAGGTTAGGTTAGGTTAGGTTAGGTTAGGTTAGGCTCAAATTTAACCAGGAGACTCCAAATTTCGTTTTCTCACATAAACTTGATCGTAAATCACTCTAATCCACGATAGGTTACAGTACCTGCAATTTGGGGAGGTTAGGTTAGGTTACGTTGGTTAGGTTAGGTTAGGTTAGGTTAGGTTAGGTTAGGCTCAAATTTAACCAGGAGACTCCAAATTTCGTTTTCTCACATAAACTTGATCGTAAATCACTCTAATCCACGATAGGTTACAGTACCTGCAATTTGGGGAGGTTAGGTTAGGTTACGTTGGTTAGGTTAGGTTAGGTTAGGTTAGGTTAGGTTAGGCTCAAATTTAACCAGGAGACTCCAAATTTCGTTTTCTCACATAAACTTGATCGTAAATCACTCTAATCCACGATAGGTTACAGTACCTGCAATTTGGGGAGGTTAGGTTAGGTTACGTTGGTTAGGTTAGGTTAGGTTAGGTTAGGTTAGGTTAGGCTCAAATTTAACCAGGAGACTCCAAATTTCGTTTTCTCACATAAACTTGATCGTAAATCACTCTAATCCACGATAGGTTACAGTACCTGCAATTTGGGGAGGTTAGGTTAGGTTACGTTGGTTAGGTTAGGTTAGGTTAGGTTAGGTTAGGTTAGGCTCAAATTTAACCAGGAGACTCCAAATTTCGTTTTCTCACATAAACTTGATCGTAAATCACTCTAATCCACGATAGGTTACAGTACCTGCAATTTGGGGAGGTTAGGTTAGGTTACGTTGGTTAGGTTAGGTTAGGTTAGGTTAGGTTAGGTTAGGCTCAAATTTAACCAGGAGACTCCAAATTTCGTTTTCTCACATAAACTTGATCGTAAATCACTCTAATCCACGATAGGTTACAGTACCTGCAATTTGGGGAGGTTAGGTTAGGTTACGTTGGTTAGGTTAGGTTAGGTTAGGTTAGGTTAGGTTAGGCTCAAATTTAACCAGGAGACTCCAAATTTCGTTTTCTCACATAAACTTGATCGTAAATCACTCTAATCCACGATAGGTTACAGTACCTGCAATTTGGGGAGGTTAGGTTAGGTTACGTTGGTTAGGTTCGGTTAGGTTAGGTTAGGTTAGGTTAGGCTCAAATTTAACCAGGAGACTCCAAATTTCGTTTTCTCACATAAACTTGATCGTAAATCACTCTAATCCACGATAGGTTACAGTACCTGCAATTTGGGGAGGTTAGGTTAGGTTACGTTGGTTAGGTTAGGTTAGGTTAGGTTAGGTTAGGTTAGGCTCAAATTTAACCAGGAGACTCCAAATTTCGTTTTCTCACATAAACTTGATCGTAAATCACTCTAATCCACGATAGGTTACAGTACCTGCAATTTGGGGAGGTTAGGTTAGGTTACGTTGGTTAGGTTAGGTTAGGTTAGGTTAGGTTAGGTTAGGCTCAAATTTAACCAGGAGACTCCAAATTTCGTTTTCTCACATAAACTTGATCGTAAATCACTCTAATCCACGATAGGTTACAGTACCTGCAATTTGGGGAGGTTAGGTTAGGTTACGTTGGTTAGGTTAGGTTAGGTTAGGTTAGGTTAGGTTAGGCTCAAATTTAACCAGGAGACTCCAAATTTCGTTTTCTCACATAAACTTGATCGTAAATCACTCTAATCCACGATAGGTTACAGTACCTGCAATTTGGGGAGGTTAGGTTAGGTTACGTTGGTTAGGTTAGGTTAGGTTAGGTTAGGTTAGGTTAGGCTCAAATTTAACCAGGAGACTCCAAATTTCGTTTTCTCACATAAACTTGATCGTAAATCACTCTAATCCACGATAGGTTACAGTACCTGCAATTTGGGGAGGTTAGGTTAGGTTACGTTGGTTAGGTTAGGTTAGGTTAGGTTAGGTTAGGTTAGGCTCAAATTTAACCAGGAGACTCCAAATTTCGTTTTCTCACATAAACTTGATCGTAAATCACTCTAATCCACGATAGGTTACAGTACCTGCAATTTGGGGAGGTTAGGTTAGGTTACGTTGGTTAGGTTAGGTTAGGTTAGGTTAGGTTAGGTTAGGCTCAAATTTAACCAGGAGACTCCAAATTTCGTTTTCTCACATAAACTTGATCGTAAATCACTCTAATCCACGATAGGTTACAGTACCTGCAATTTGGGGAGGTTAGGTTAGGTTACGTTGGTTAGGTTAGGTTAGGTTAGGTTAGGTTAGGTTAGGCTCAAATTTAACCAGGAGACTCCAAATTTCGTTTTCTCACATAAACTTGATCGTAAATCACTCTAATCCACGATAGGTTACAGTACCTGCAATTTGGGGAGGTTAGGTTAGGTTACGTTGGTTAGGTTAGGTTAGGTTAGGTTAGGTTAGGTTAGGCTCAAATTTAACCAGGAGACTCCAAATTTCGTTTTCTCACATAAACTTGATCGTAAATCACTCTAATCCACGATAGGTTACAGTACCTGCAATTTGGGGAGGTTAGGTTAGGTTACGTTGGTTAGGTTAGGTTAGGTTAGGTTAGGTTAGGTTAGGCTCAAATTTAACCAGGAGACTCCAAATTTCGTTTTCTCACATAAACTTGATCGTAAATCACTCTAATCCACGATAGGTTACAGTACCTGCAATTTGGGGAGGTTAGGTTAGGTTACGTTGGTTAGGTTAGGTTAGGTTAGGTTAGGTTAGGTTAGGCTCAAATTTAACCAGGAGACTCCAAATTTCGTTTTCTCACATAAACTTGATCGTAAATCACTCTAATCCACGATAGGTTACAGTACCTGCAATTTGGGGAGGTTAGGTTAGGTTACGTTGGTTAGGTTAGGTTAGGTTAGGTTAGGTTAGGTTAGGCTCAAATTTAACCAGGAGACTCCAAATTTCGTTTTCTCACATAAACTTGATCGTAAATCACTCTAATCCACGATAGGTTACAGTACCTGCAATTTGGGGAGGTTAGGTTAGGTTACGTTGGTTAGGTTAGGTTAGGTTAGGTTAGGTTAGGTTAGGCTCAAATTTAACCAGGAGACTCCAAATTTCGTTTTCTCACATAAACTTGATCGTAAATCACTCTAATCCACGATAGGTTACAGTACCTGCAATTTGGGGAGGTTAGGTTAGGTTACGTTGGTTAGGTTAGGTTAGGTTAGGTTAGGTTAGGTTAGGCTCAAATTTAACCAGGAGACTCCAAATTTCGTTTTCTCACATAAACTTGATCGTAAATCACTCTAATCCACGATAGGTTACAGTACCTGCAATTTGGGGAGGTTAGGTTAGGTTACGTTGGTTAGGTTAGGTTAGGTTAGGTTAGGTTAGGTTAGGCTCAAATTTAACCAGGAGACTCCAAATTTCGTTTTCTCACATAAACTTGATCGTAAATCACTCTAATCCACGATAGGTTACAGTACCTGCAATTTGGGGAGGTTAGGTTAGGTTACGTTGGTTAGGTTAGGTTAGGTTAGGTTAGGTTAGGTTAGGCTCAAATTTAACCAGGAGACTCCAAATTTCGTTTTCTCACATAAACTTGATCGTAAATCACTCTAATCCACGATAGGTTACAGTACCTGCAATTTGGGGAGGTTAGGTTAGGTTACGTTGGTTAGGTTAGGTTAGGTTAGGTTAGGTTAGGTTAGGCTCAAATTTAACCAGGAGACTCCAAATTTCGTTTTCTCACATAAACTTGATCGTAAATCACTCTAATCCACGATAGGTTACAGTACCTGCAATTTGGGGAGGTTAGGTTAGGTTACGTTGGTTAGGTTAGGTTAGGTTAGGTTAGGTTAGGTTAGGCTCAAATTTAACCAGGAGACTCCAAATTTCGTTTTCTCACATAAACTTGATCGTAAATCACTCTAATCCACGATAGGTTACAGTACCTGCAATTTGGGGAGGTTAGGTTAGGTTACGTTGGTTAGGTTCGGTTCGGTTAGGTTAGGTTAGGTTAGGTTAGGTTAGGCTCAAATTTAACCAGGAGACTCCAAATTTCGTTTTCTCACATAAACTTGATCGTAAATCACTCTAATCCACGATAGGTTACAGTACCTGCAATTTGGGGAGGTTAGGTTAGGTTACGTTGGTTAGGTTAGGTTAGGTTAGGTTAGGTTAGGTTAGGCTCAAATTTAACCAGGAGACTCCAAATTTCGTTTTCTCACATAAACTTGATCGTAAATCACTCTAATCCACGATAGGTTACAGTACCTGCAATTTGGGGAGGTTAGGTTAGGTTACGTTGGTTAGGTTAGGTTAGGTTAGGTTAGGTTAGGTTAGGCTCGAAATTTAACCAGGAGACTCCAAATTTCGTTTTCTCACATAAACTTGATCGTAAATCACTCTAATCCACGATAGGTTACAGTACCTGCAATTTGGGGAGGTTAGGTTAGGTTACGTTGGTTAGGTTAGGTTAGGTTAGGTTAGGTTAGGTTAGGCTCAAATTTAACCAGGAGACTCCAAATTTCGTTTTCTCACATAAACTTGATCGTAAATCACTCTAATCCACGATAGGTTACAGTACCTGCAATTTGGGGAGGTTAGGTTAGGTTACGTTGGTTAGGTTAGGTTAGGTTAGGTTAGGTTAGGTTAGGCTCAAATTTAACCAGGAGACTCCAAATTTCGTTTTCTCACATAAACTTGATCGTAAATCACTCTAATCCACGATAGGTTACAGTACCTGCAATTTGGGGAGGTTAGGTTAGGTTACGTTGGTTAGGTTCGGTTAGGTTAGGTTAGGTTAGGTTAGGTTAGGCTCAAATTTAACCAGGAGACTCCAAATTTCGTTTTCTCACATAAACTTGATCGTAAATCACTCTAATCCACGATAGGTTACAGTACCTGCAATTTGGGGAGGTTAGGTTAGGTTACGTTGGTTAGGTTAGGTTAGGTTAGGTTAGGTTAGGTTAGGCTCAAATTTAACCAGGAGACTCCAAATTTCGTTTTCTCACATAAACTTGATCGTAAATCACTCTAATCCACGATAGGTTACAGTACCTGCAATTTGGGGAGGTTAGGTTAGGTTACGTTGGTTAGGTTAGGTTAGGTTAGGTTAGGTTAGGTTAGGCTCAAATTTAACCAGGAGACTCCAAATTTCGTTTTCTCACATAAACTTGATCGTAAATCACTCTAATCCACGATAGGTTACAGTACCTGCAATTTGGGGAGGTTAGGTTAGGTTACGTTGGTTAGGTTAGGTTAGGTTAGGTTAGGTTAGGTTAGGCTCAAATTTAACCAGGAGACTCCAAATTTCGTTTTCTCACATAAACTTGATCGTAAATCACTCTAATCCACGATAGGTTACAGTACCTGCAATTTGGGGAGGTTAGGTTAGGTTACGTTGGTTAGGTTAGGTTAGGTTAGGTTAGGTTAGGTTAGGCTCAAATTTAACCAGGAGACTCCAAATTTCGTTTTCTCACATAAACTTGATCGTAAATCGCTCTAATCCACGATAGGTTACAGTACCTGCAATTTGGGGAGGTTAGGTTAGGTTACGTTGGTTAGGTTAGGTTAGGTTAGGTTAGGTTAGGTTAGGCTCAAATTTAACCAGGAGACTCCAAATTTCGTTTTCTCACATAAACTTGATCGTAAATCACTCTAATCCACGATAGGTTACAGTACCTGCAATTTGGGGAGGTTAGGTTAGGTTACGTTGGTTAGGTTAGGTTAGGTTAGGTTAGGTTAGGTTAGGCTCAAATTTAACCAGGAGACTCCAAATTTCGTTTTCTCACATAAACTTGATCGTAAATCACTCTAATCCACGATAGGTTACAGTACCTGCAATTTGGGGAGGTTAGGTTAGGTTACGTTGGTTAGGTTAGGTTAGGTTAGGTTAGGTTAGGTTAGGCTCAAATTTAACCAGGAGACTCCAAATTTCGTTTTCTCACATAAACTTGATCGTAAATCACTCTAATCCACGATAGGTTACAGTACCTGCAATTTGGGGAGGTTAGGTTAGGTTACGTTGGTTAGGTTAGGTTAGGTTAGGTTAGGTTAGGTTAGGTTAGGCTCAAATTTAACCAGGAGACTCCAAATTTCGTTTTCTCACATAAACTTGATCGTAAATCACTCTAATCCACGATAGGTTACAGTACCTGCAATTTGGGGAGGTTAGGTTAGGTTACGTTGGTTAGGTTAGGTTAGGTTAGGTTAGGTTAGGTTAGGCTCAAATTTAACCAGGAGACTCCAAATTTCGTTTTCTCACATAAACTTGATCGTAAATCACTCTAATCCACGATAGGTTACAGTACCTGCAATTTGGGGAGGTTAGGTTAGGTTACGTTGGTTAGGTTAGGTTAGGTTAGGTTAGGTTAGGTTAGGCTCAAATTTAACCAGGAGACTCCAAATTTCGTTTTCTCACATAAACTTGATCGTAAATCACTCTAATCCACGATAGGTTACAGTACCTGCAATTTGGGGAGGTTAGGTTAGGTTACGTTGGTTAGGTTAGGTTAGGTTAGGTTAGGTTAGGTTAGGCTCAAATTTAACCAGGAGACTCCAAATTTCGTTTTCTCACATAAACTTGATCGTAAATCACTCTAATCCACGATAGGTTACAGTACCTGCAATTTGGGGAGGTTAGGTTAGGTTACGTTGGTTAGGTTAGGTTAGGTTAGGTTAGGTTAGGTTAGGCTCAAATTTAACCAGGAGACTCCAAATTTCGTTTTCTCACATAAACTTGATCGTAAATCACTCTAATCCACGATAGGTTACAGTACCTGCAATTTGGGGAGGTTAGGTTAGGTTACGTTGGTTAGGTTAGGTTAGGTTAGGTTAGGTTAGGTTAGGCTCAAATTTAACCAGGAGACTCCAAATTTCGTTTTCTCACATAAACTTGATCGTAAATCACTCTAATCCACGATAGGTTACAGTACCTGCAATTTGGGGAGGTTAGGTTAGGTTACGTTGGTTAGGTTAGGTTAGGTTAGGTTAGGTTAGGTTAGGCTCAAATTTAACCAGGAGACTCCAAATTTCGTTTTCTCACATAAACTTGATCGTAAATCACTCTAATCCACGATAGGTTACAGTACCTGCAATTTGGGGAGGTTAGGTTAGGTTACGTTGGTTAGGTTAGGTTAGGTTAGGTTAGGTTAGGTTAGGCTCAAATTTAACCAGGAGACTCCAAATTTCGTTTTCTCACATAAACTTGATCGTAAATCACTCTAATCCACGATAGGTTACAGTACCTGCAATTTGGGGAGGTTAGGTTAGGTTACGTTGGTTAGGTTCGGTTCGGTTAGGTTAGGTTAGGTTAGGTTAGGTTAGGCTCAAATTTAACCAGGAGACTCCAAATTTCGTTTTCTCACATAAACTTGATCGTAAATCACTCTAATCCACGATAGGTTACAGTACCTGCAATTTGGGGAGGTTAGGTTAGGTTACGTTGGTTAGGTTAGGTTAGGTTAGGTTAGGTTAGGTTAGGCTCAAATTTAACCAGGAGACTCCAAATTTCGTTTTCTCACATAAACTTGATCGTAAATCACTCTAATCCACGATAGGTTACAGTACCTGCAATTTGGGGAGGTTAGGTTAGGTTACGTTGGTTAGGTTAGGTTAGGTTAGGTTAGGTTAGGTTAGGCTCAAATTTAACCAGGAGACTCCAAATTTCGTTTTCTCACATAAACTTGATCGTAAATCACTCTAATCCACGATAGGTTACAGTACCTGCAATTTGGGGAGGTTAGGTTAGGTTACGTTGGTTAGGTTAGGTTAGGTTAGGTTAGGTTAGGTTAGGCTCAAATTTAACCAGGAGACTCCAAATTTCGTTTTCTCACATAAACTTGATCGTAAATCACTCTAATCCACGATAGGTTACAGTACCTGCAATTTGGGGAGGTTAGGTTAGGTTACGTTGGTTAGGTTAGGTTAGGTTAGGTTAGGTTAGGTTAGGCTCAAATTTAACCAGGAGACTCCAAATTTCGTTTTCTCACATAAACTTGATCGTAAATCACTCTAATCCACGATAGGTTACAGTACCTGCAATTTGGGGAGGTTAGGTTAGGTTACGTTGGTTAGGTTAGGTTAGGTTAGGTTAGGTTAGGTTAGGCTCAAATTTAACCAGGAGACTCCAAATTTCGTTTTCTCACATAAACTTGATCGTAAATCACTCTAATCCACGATAGGTTACAGTACCTGCAATTTGGGGAGGTTAGGTTAGGTTACGTTGGTTAGGTTAGGTTAGGTTAGGTTAGGTTAGGTTAGGCTCAAATTTAACCAGGAGACTCCAAATTTCGTTTTCTCACATAAACTTGATCGTAAATCACTCTAATCCACGATAGGTTACAGTACCTGCAATTTGGGGAGGTTAGGTTAGGTTACGTTGGTTAGGTTAGGTTAGGTTAGGTTAGGTTAGGTTAGGCTCAAATTTAACCAGGAGACTCCAAATTTCGTTTTCTCACATAAACTTGATCGTAAATCACTCTAATCCACGATAGGTTACAGTACCTGCAATTTGGGGAGGTTAGGTTAGGTTACGTTGGTTAGGTTAGGTTAGGTTAGGTTAGGTTAGGTTAGGCTCAAATTTAACCAGGAGACTCCAAATTTCGTTTTCTCACATAAACTTGATCGTAAATCACTCTAATCCACGATAGGTTACAGTACCTGCAATTTGGGGAGGTTAGGTTAGGTTACGTTGGTTAGGTTAGGTTAGGTTAGGTTAGGTTAGGTTAGGCTCAAATTTAACCAGGAGACTCCAAATTTCGTTTTCTCACATAAACTTGATCGTAAATCACTCTAATCCACGATAGGTTACAGTACCTGCAATTTGGGGAGGTTAGGTTAGGTTACGTTGGTTAGGTTAGGTTAGGTTAGGTTAGGTTAGGTTAGGCTCAAATTTAACCAGGAGACTCCAAATTTCGTTTTCTCACATAAACTTGATCGTAAATCACTCTAATCCACGATAGGTTACAGTACCTGCAATTTGGGGAGGTTAGGTTAGGTTACGTTGGTTAGGTTAGGTTAGGTTAGGTTAGGTTAGGTTAGGCTCAAATTTAACCAGGAGACTCCAAATTTCGTTTTCTCACATAAACTTGATCGTAAATCACTCTAATCCACGATAGGTTACAGTACCTGCAATTTGGGGAGGTTAGGTTAGGTTACGTTGGTTAGGTTAGGTTAGGTTAGGTTAGGTTAGGTTAGGCTCAAATTTAACCAGGAGACTCCAAATTTCGTTTTCTCACATAAACTTGATCGTAAATCACTCTAATCCACGATAGGTTACAGTACCTGCAATTTGGGGAGGTTAGGTTAGGTTACGTTGGTTAGGTTAGGTTAGGTTAGGTTAGGTTAGGTTAGGCTCAAATTTAACCAGGAGACTCCAAATTTCGTTTTCTCACATAAACTTGATCGTAAATCACTCTAATCCACGATAGGTTACAGTACCTGCAATTTGGGGAGGTTAGGTTAGGTTACGTTGGTTCGGTTAGGTTAGGTTAGGTTAGGTTAGGTTAGGCTCAAATTTAACCAGGAGACTCCAAATTTCGTTTTCTCACATAAACTTGATCGTAAATCACTCTAATCCACGATAGGTTACAGTACCTGCAATTTGGGGAGGTTAGGTTAGGTTACGTTGGTTAGGTTAGGTTAGGTTAGGTTAGGTTAGGTTAGGCTCAAATTTAACCAGGAGACTCCAAATTTCGTTTTCTCACATAAACTTGATCGTAAATCACTCTAATCCACGATAGGTTACAGTACCTGCAATTTGGGGAGGTTAGGTTAGGTTACGTTGGTTAGGTTAGGTTAGGTTAGGTTAGGTTAGGTTAGGCTCAAATTTAACCAGGAGACTCCAAATTTCGTTTTCTCACATAAACTTGATCGTAAATCACTCTAATCCACGATAGGTTACAGTACCTGCAATTTGGGGAGGTTAGGTTAGGTTACGTTGGTTAGGTTCGGTTCGGTTAGGTTAGGTTAGGTTAGGTTAGGTTAGGCTCAAATTTAACCAGGAGACTCCAAATTTCGTTTTCTCACATAAACTTGATCGTAAATCACTCTAATCCACGATAGGTTACAGTACCTGCAATTTGGGGAGGTTAGGTTAGGTTACGTTGGTTAGGTTAGGTTAGGTTAGGTTAGGTTAGGTTAGGCTCAAATTTAACCAGGAGACTCCAAATTTCGTTTTCTCACATAAACTTGATCGTAAATCACTCTAATCCACGATAGGTTACAGTACCTGCAATTTGGGGAGGTTAGGTTAGGTTACGTTGGTTAGGTTCGGTTCGGTTAGGTTAGGTTAGGTTAGGTTAGGTTAGGCTCAAATTTAACCAGGAGACTCCAAATTTCGTTTTCTCACATAAACTTGATCGTAAATCACTCTAATCCACGATAGGTTACAGTACCTGCAATTTGGGGAGGTTAGGTTAGGTTACGTTGGTTAGGTTAGGTTAGGTTAGGTTAGGTTAGGTTAGGCTCAAATTTAACCAGGAGACTCCAAATTTCGTTTTCTCACATAAACTTGATCGTAAATCACTCTAATCCACGATAGGTTACAGTACCTGCAATTTGGGGAGGTTAGGTTAGGTTACGTTGGTTAGGTTAGGTTAGGTTAGGTTAGGTTAGGTTAGGCTCAAATTTAACCAGGAGACTCCAAATTTCGTTTTCTCACATAAACTTGATCGTAAATCACTCTAATCCACGATAGGTTACAGTACCTGCAATTTGGGGAGGTTAGGTTAGGTTACGTTGGTTAGGTTAGGTTAGGTTAGGTTAGGTTAGGTTAGGCTCAAATTTAACCAGGAGACTCCAAATTTCGTTTTCTCACATAAACTTGATCGTAAATCACTCTAATCCACGATAGGTTACAGTACCTGCAATTTGGGGAGGTTAGGTTAGGTTACGTTGGTTAGGTTCGGTTCGGTTAGGTTAGGTTAGGTTAGGTTAGGTTAGGCTCAAATTTAACCAGGAGACTCCAAATTTCGTTTTCTCACATAAACTTGATCGTAAATCACTCTAATCCACGATAGGTTACAGTACCTGCAATTTGGGGAGGTTAGGTTAGGTTACGTTGGTTAGGCTAGGTTAGGTTAGGTTAGGTTAGGTTAGGCTCAAATTTAACCAGGAGACTCCAAATTTCGTTTGTTCACATAAACTTGATCGTAAATCACTCTAATCCACGATAGGTTACAGTACCTGCAATTTGGGGAGGTTAGGTTAGGTTACGTTGGTTAGGTTAGGTTAGGTTAGGTTAGGTTAGGTTAGGCTCAAATTTAACCAGGAGACTCCAAATTTCGTTTTCTCACATAAACTTGATCGTAAATCACTCTAATCCACGATAGGTTACAGTACCTGCAATTTGGGGAGGTTAGGTTAGGTTACGTTGGTTAGGTTAGGTTAGGTTAGGTTAGGTTAGGCTCAAATTTAACCAGGAGACTCCAAATTTCGTTTTCTCACATAAACTTGATCGTAAATCACTCTAATCCACGATAGGTTACAGTACCTGCAATTTGGGGAGGTTAGGTTAGGTTACGTTGGTTAGGTTAGGTTAGGTTAGGTTAGGTTAGGTTAGGCTCAAATTTAACCAGGAGACTCCAAATTTCGTTTTCTCACATAAACTTGATCGTAAATCACTCTAATCCACGATAGGTTACAGTACCTGCAATTTGGGGAGGTTAGGTTAGGTTACGTTGGTTAGGTTAGGTTAGGTTAGGTTAGGTTAGGTTAGGCTCAAATTTAACCAGGAGACTCCAAATTTCGTTTTCTCACATAAACTTGATCGTAAATCACTCTAATCCACGATAGGTTACAGTACCTGCAATTTGGGGAGGTTAGGTTAGGTTACGTTGGTTAGGTTAGGTTAGGTTAGGTTAGGTTAGGTTAGGCTCAAATTTAACCAGGAGACTCCAAATTTCGTTTTCTCACATAAACTTGATCGTAAATCACTCTAATCCACGATAGGTTACAGTACCTGCAATTTGGGGAGGTTAGGTTAGGTTACGTTGGTTAGGTTAGGTTAGGTTAGGTTAGGTTAGGTTAGGCTCAAATTTAACCAGGAGACTCCAAATTTCGTTTTCTCACATAAACTTGATCGTAAATCACTCTAATCCACGATAGGTTACAGTACCTGCAATTTGGGGAGGTTAGGTTAGGTTACGTTGGTTAGGTTAGGTTAGGTTAGGTTAGGTTAGGTTAGGCTCAAATTTAACCAGGAGACTCCAAATTTCGTTTTCTCACATAAACTTGATCGTAAATCACTCTAATCCACGATAGGTTACAGTACCTGCAATTTGGGGAGGTTAGGTTAGGTTACGTTGGTTAGGTTAGGTTAGGTTAGGTTAGGTTAGGTTAGTCTCAAATTTAACCAGGAGACTCCAAATTTCGTTTTCTCACATAAACTTGATCGTAAATCACTCTAATCCACGATAGGTTACAGTACCTGCAATTTGGGGAGGTTAGGTTAGGTTACGTTGGTTAGGTTAGGTTAGGTTAGGTTAGGTTAGGTTAGGCTCAAATTTAACCAGGAGACTCCAAATTTCGTTTTCTCACATAAACTTGATCGTAAATCGCTGTAATCCACGATAGGTTACAGTACCTGCAATTTGGGGAGGTTAGGTTAGGTTACGTTGGTTAGGTTAGGTTGGGTTAGGTTAGGTTAGGTTAGGTTAGGCTCAAATTTAACCAGGAGACTCCAAATTTCGTTTCTCATATAAACTTGAACGTAAATCACAATAATCCACGATAGGTTACAGTACCTACAATTTGGGGAGGTTAGGTTAGGTTACGTTGGTTAGGTTAGGTTAGGTTAGGTTAGGTTAGGTTAGGTTAGGTTAGGCTCAAATTTAACCAGGAGACTCCAAATTTCGTTTTCTCACATAAACTTGATCGTAAATCACTCTAATCCACGATAGGTTACAGTACCTGTAATTTGGGGAGGTTAGTTTAGGTTACGTTGGTTAGGTTAGTTTTGGTTAGATTA
This sequence comes from Penaeus vannamei, assembly GCF_042767895.1. Lineage (NCBI taxonomy): Eukaryota > Metazoa > Arthropoda > Malacostraca > Decapoda > Penaeidae > Penaeus > Penaeus vannamei. Next base: position 2,189,819 of record NC_091592.1, on the reverse strand, counting down.
GGTTAGGTTAGGTTAGGTTAGGCTGAAATTTAACCAGGAGACTCCAAATTTCGTTTTCTCACATAAACTTGATCGTAAATCACTCTAATCCACGATAGGTTACAGTACCTGCAATTTGGGGAGGTTAGGTTAGGTTAGGTTAGGTTAGGTTAGGTTAGGTTAGGTTAGGTTAGGTTAGGCTCAAATTTAACCAGGAGACTCCAAATTTCGTTTTCTCACATAAACTTGATCGTAAATCACTCTAATCCACGATAGGTTACAGTACCTGCAATTTGGGGAGGTTAGGTTAGGTTACGTTGGTTAGGTTAGGTTAGGTTAGGTTAGGTTAGGCTCAAATTTAACCAGGAGACTCCAAATTTCGTTTTCTCACATAAACTTGATCGTAAATCACTCTAATCCACGATAGGTTACAGTACCTGCAATTTGGGGAGGTTAGGTTAGGTTACGTTGGTTAGGTTAGGTTAGGTTAGGTTAGGTTAGGTTAGGCTCAAATTTAACCAGGAGACTCCAAATTTCGTTTTCTCACATAAACTTGATCGTAAATCACTCTAATCCACGATAGGTTACAGTACCTGCAATTTGGGGAGGTTAGGTTAGGTTACGTTGGTTAGGTTAGGTTAGGTTAGGTTAGGTTAGGTTAGGTTAGGTTAGGCTCAAATTTAACCAGGAGACTCCAAATTTCGTTTTCTCACATAAACTTGATCGTAAATCACTCTAATCCACGATAGGTTACAGTACCTGCAATTTGGGGAGGTTAGGTTAGGTTACGTTGGTTAGGTTAGGTTAGGTTAGGTTAGGTTAGGTTAGGCTCAAATTTAACCAGGAGACTCCAAATTTCGTTTTCTCACATAAACTTGATCGTAAATCACTCTAATCCACGATAGGTTACAGTACCTGCAATTTGGGGAGGTTAGGTTAGGTTACGTTGGTTAGGTTAGGTTAGGTTAGGTTAGGTTAGGTTAGGTTAGGTTAGGCTCAAATTTAACCAGGAGACTCCAAATTTCGTTTTCTCACATAAACTTGATCGTAAATCACTCTAATCCACGATAGGTTACAGTACCTGCAATTTGGGGAGGTTAGGTTAGGTTACGTTGGTTAGGTTAGGTTAGGTTAGGTTAGGTTAGGCTCAAATTTAACCAGGAGACTCCAAATTTCGTTTTCTCACATAAACTTGATCGTAAATCACTCTAATCCACGATAGGTTACAGTACCTGCAATTTGGGGAGGTTAGGTTAGGTTACGTTGGTTAGGTTAGGTTAGGTTAGGTTAGGTTAGGTTAGGCTCAAATTTAACCAGGAGACTCCAAATTTCGTTTTCTCACATAAACTTGATCGTAAATCACTCTAATCCACGATAGGTTACAGTACCTGCAATTTGGGGAGGTTAGGTTAGGTTACGTTGGTTAGGTTAGGTTAGGTTAGGTTAGGTTAGGTTAGGCTCAAATTTAACCAGGAGACTCCAAATTTCGTTTTCTCACATAAACTTGATCGTAAATCACTCTAATCCACGATAGGTTACAGTACCTGCAATTTGGGGAGGTTAGGTTAGGTTACGTTGGTTAGGTTAGGTTAGGTTAGGTTAGGTTAGGTTAGGCTCAAATTTAACCAGGAGACTCCAAATTTCGTTTTCTCACATAAACTTGATCGTAAATCACTCTAATCCACGATAGGTTACAGTACCTGCAATTTGGGGAGGTTAGGTTAGGTTACGTTGGTTAGGTTAGGTTAGGTTAGGTTAGGTTAGGTTAGGTTAGGTTAGGCTCAAATTTAACCAGGAGACTCCAAATTTCGTTTTCTCACATAAACTTGATCGTAAATCACTCTAATCCACGATAGGTTACAGTACCTGCAATTTGGGGAGGTTAGGTTAGGTTACGTTGGTTAGGTTAGGTTAGGTTAGGTTAGGTTAGGTTAGGTTAGGCTCAAATTTAACCAGGAGACTCCAAATTTCGTTTTCTCACATAAACTTGATCGTAAATCACTCTAATCCACGATAGGTTACAGTACCTGCAATTTGGGGAGGTTAGGTTAGGTTACGTTGGTTAGGTTAGGTTAGGTTAGGTTAGGCTCAAATTTAACCAGGAGACTCCAAATTTCGTTTTCTCACATAAACTTGATCGTAAATCACTCTAATCCACGATAGGTTACAGTACCTGCAATTTGGGGAGGTTAGGTTAGGTTACGTTGGTTATGTTAGGTTAGGTTAGGTTAGGTTAGGTTAGGTTAGGTTAGGTTAGGCTCAAATTTAACCAGGAGACTCCAAATTTCGTTTTCTCACATAAACTTGATCGTAAATCACTCTAATCCACGATAGGTTACAGTACCTGCAATTTGGGGAGGTTAGGTTAGGTTACGTTGGTTAGGTTAGGTTAGGTTAGGTTAGGTTAGGCTCAAATTTAACCAGGAGACTCCAAATTTCGTTTTCTCACATAAACTTGATCGTAAATCACTCTAATCCACGATAGGTTACAGTACCTGCAATTTGGGGAGGTTAGGTTAGGTTACGTTGGTTAGGTTAGTTAGGTTAGATTAGGTTAGGTTAGGTTAGGTTAGGTTAGGCTCAAATTTAACCAGGAGACTCCAAATTTCGTTTTCTCACATAAACTTGATCGTAAATCACTCTAATCCACGATAGGTTACAGTACCTGCAATTTGGGGAGGTTAGGTTAGGTTACGTTGGTTAGGTTAGGTTAGGTTAGGTTAGGCTCAAATTTAACCAGGAGACTCCAAATTTCGTTTTCTCACATAAACTTGATCGTAAATCACTCTAATCCACGATAGGTTACAGTACCTGCAATTTGGGGAGGTTAGGTTAGGTTACGTTGGTTAGGTTAGGTTAGGTTAGGTTAGGTTAGGTTAGGCTCAAATTTAACCAGGAGACTCCAAATTTCGTTTTCTCACATAAACTTGATCGTAAATCACTCTAATCCACGATAGGTTACAGTACCTGCAATTTGGGGAGGTTAGGTTAGGTTACGTTGGTTAGGTTAGGTTAGGTTAGGTTAGGTTAGGTTAGGCTCAAATTTAACCAGGAGACTCCAAATTTCGTTTTCTCACATAAACTTGATCGTAAATCACTCTAATCCACGATAGGTTACAGTACCTGCAATTTGGGGAGGTTAGGTTAGGTTACGTTGGTTAGGTTAGGTTGGGTTAGGTTAGGTTAGGTTAGGTTAGGCTCAAATTTAACCAGGAGACTCCAAATTTCGTTTTCTCACATAAACTTGATCGTAAATCACTCTAATCCACGATAGGTTACAGTACCTGCAATTTGGGGAGGTTAGGTTAGGTTACATTGGTTAGGTTAGGTTAGGTTAGGTTAGGTTAGGTTAGGTTAGGTTAGGTTAGGCTCAAATTTAACCAGGAGACTCCAAATTTCGTTTTCTCACATAAACTTGATCGTAAATCACTCTAATCCACGATAGGTTACAGTACCTGCAATTTGGGGAGGTTAGGTTAGGTTACGTTGGTTAGGTTAGGTTAGGTTAGGTTAGGTTAGGTTAGGTTAGGCTCAAATTTAACCAGGAGACTCCAAATTTCGTTTTCTCACATAAACTTGATCGTAAATCACTCTAATCCACGATAGGTTACAGTACCTGCAATTTGGGGAGGTTAGGTTAGGGTACGTTGGTTAGGTTAGGTTAGATTAGGTTAGGTTAGGTTAGGTTAGGTTAGGTTAGGTTAGGTTAGGTTAGGCTCAAATTTAACCAGGAGACTCCAAATTTCGTTTTCTCACATAAACTTGATCGTAAATCACTCTAATCCACGATAGGTTACAGTACCTGCAATTTGGGGAGGTTAGGTTAGGTTACGTTGGTTAGGTTAGGTTAGGTTAGGTTAGGTTAGGTTAGGCTCAAATTTAACCAGGAGACTCCAAATTTCGTTTTCTCACATAAACTTGATCGTAAATCACTCTAATACACGATAGGTTACAGTACCTGCAATTTGGGGAGGTTAGGTTAGGTTACGTTGGTTAGGTTAGGTTAGGTTAGGTTAGGTTAGGCTCAAATTTAACCAGGAGACTCCAAATTTCGTTTTCTCACATAAACTTGATCGTAAATCACTCTAATCCACGATAGGTTACAGTACCTGCAATTTGGGGAGGTTAGGTTAGGTTACGTTGGTTAGGTTAGGTTAGGTTAGGTTAGGTTAGGTTAGGCTCAAATTTAACCAGGAGACTCCAAATTTCGTTTTCTCACATAAACTTGATCGTAAATCACTCTAATCCACGATAGGTTACAGTACCTGCAATTTGGGGAGGTTAGGTTAGGTTACGTTGGTTAGGTTAGGTTAGGTTAGGTTAGGTTAGGTTAGGCTCAAATTTAACCAGGAGACTCCAAATTTCGTTTTCTCACATAAACTTGATCGTAAATCACTCTAATCCACGATAGGTTACAGTACCTGCAATTTGGGGAGGTTAGGTTAGGTTACGTTGGTTAGGTTAGGTTAGGTTAGGTTAGGTTAGGCTCAAATTTAACCAGGAGACTCCAAATTTCGTTTTCTCACATAAACTTGATCGTAAATCACTCTAATCCACGATAGGTTACAGTACCTGCAATTTGGGGAGGTTAGGTTAGGTTACGTTGGTTAGGTTAGGTTAGGTTAGGTTAGGTTAGGTTAGGTTAGGCTCAAATTTAACCAGGAGACTCCAAATTTCGTTTTCTCACATAAACTTGATCGTAAATCACTCTAATCCACGATAGGTTACAGTACCTGCAATTTGGGGAGGTTAGGTTAGGTTACGTTGGTTAGGTTAGGTTAGGTTAGGTTAGGTTAGGTTAGGTTAGGTTAGGCTCAAATTTAACCAGGAGACTCCAAATTTCGTTTTCTCACATAAACTTGATCGTAAATCACTCTAATCCACGATAGGTTACAGTACCTGCAATTTGGGGAGGTTAGGTTAGGTTACGTTGGTTAGGTTAGGTTAGGTTAGGTTAGGTTAGGCTCAAATTTAACCAGGAGACTCCAAATTTCGTTTTCTCACATAAACTTGATCGTAAATCACTCTAATCCACGATAGGTTACAGTACCTGCAATTTGGGGAGGTTAGGTTAGGTTACGTTGGTTAGGTTAGGTTAGGTTAGGCTCAAATTTAACCAGGAGACTCCAAATTTCGTTTTCTCACATAAACTTGATCGTAAATCACTCTAATCCACGATAGGTTACAGTACCTGCAATTTGGGGAGGTTAGGTTAGGTTACGTTGGTTAGGTTAGGTTAGGTTAGGTTAGGTTAGGTTAGGTTAGGTTAGGCTCAAATTTAACCAGGAGACTCCAAATTTCGTTTTCTCACATAAACTTGATCGTAAATCACTCTAATCCACGATAGGTTACAGTACCTGCAATTTGGGGAGGTTAGGTTAGGTTACGTTGATTAGGTTAGGTTAGGTTAGGTTAGGTTAGGTTAGGTTAGGCTCAAATTTAACCAGGAGACTCCAAATTTCGTTTTCTCACATAAACTTGATCGTAAATCACTCTAATCCACGATAGGTTACAGTACCTGCAATTTGGGGAGGTTAGGTTAGGTTACGTTGGTCAGGTTAGGTTAGGTTAGGTTAGGTTAGGTTAGGTTAGGTTAGGCTCAAATTTAACCAGGAGACTCCAAATTTCGTTTTCTCACATAAACTTGATCGTAAATCACTCTAATCCACGATAGGTTACAGTACCTGCAATTTGGGGAGGTTAGGTTAGGTTACGTTGGTTAGGTTAGGTTAGGTTAGGTTAGGTTAGGTTAGGCTCAAATTTAACCAGGAGACTCCAAATTTCGTTTTCTCACATAAACTTGATCGTAAATCACTCTAATCCACGATAGGTTACAGTACCTGCAATTTGGGGAGGTTAGGTTAGGTTACGTTGGTTAGGTTAGGTTAGGTTAGGTTAGGTTAGGTTAGGCTCAAATTTAACCAGGAGACTCCAAATTTCGTTTTCTCACATAAACTTGATCGTAAATCACTCTAATCCACGATAGGTTACAGTACCTGCAATTTGGGGAGGTTAGGTTAGGTTACGTTGGTTAGGTTAGGTTAGGTTAGGTTAGGTTAGGTTAGGCTCAAATTTAACCAGGAGACTCCAAATTTCGTTTTCTCACATAAACTTGATCGTAAATCACTCTAATCCACGATAGGTTACAGTACCTGCAATTTGGGGAGGTTAGGTTAGGTTACGTTGGTTAGGTTAGGTTAGGTTAGGTTACGTTAGGTTAGGTTAGGTTAGGCTCAAATTTAACCAGGAGACTCCAAATTTCGTTTTCTCACATAAACTTGATCGTAAATCACTCTAATCCACGATAGGTTACAGTACCTGCAATTTGGGGAGGTTAGGTTAAGTTACGTTGGTTAGGTTAGGTTAGGTTAGGTTAGGTTAGGCTCAAATTTAACCAGGAGACTCCAAATTTCGTTTTCTCACATAAACTTGATCGTAAATCACTCTAATCCACGATAGGTTACAGTACCTGCAATTTGGGGAGGTTAGGTTAGGTTACGTTGGTTAGGTTAGGTTAGGTTAGGTTAGGTTAGGTTAGGCTCAAATTTAACCAGGAGACTCCAAATTTCGTTTTCTCACATAAACTTGATCGTAAATCACTCTAATCCACGATAGGTTACAGTACCTGCAATTTGGGGAGGTTAGGTTAGGTTACGTTGGTTACGTTAGGTTAGGTTAGGTTAGGTTAGGTTAGGCTCAAATTTAACCAGGAGACTCCAAATTTCGTTTTCTCACATAAACTTGATCGTAAATCACTCTAATCCACGATAGGTTACAGTACCTGCAATTTGGGGAGGTTAGGTTAGGTTACGTTGGTTAGATTAGGTTAGGTTAGGTTAGGTTAGGTTAGGCTCAAATTTAACCAGGAGACTCCAAATTTCGTTTTCTCACATAAACTTGATCGTAAATCACTCTAATCCACGATAGGTTACAGTACCTGCAATTTGGGGAGGTTAGGTTAGGTTACGTTGGTTAGGTTAGGCTAGGTTAGGTTAGGTTAGGTTAGGTTAGGCTCAAATTTAACCAGGAGACTCCAAATTTCGTTTTCTCACATAAACCTGATCTTAAATCACTCTAATCCACGATAGGTTACAGTACCTGCAATTTGGGGAGGTTAGGTTAGGTTACGTTGGTTAGGTTAGGTTAGGTTAGGTTAGGTTAGGTTAGGCTCAAATTTAACCAGGAGACTCCAAATTTCGTTTTCTCACATAAACTTGATCGTAAATAACTCTAATCCACGATAGGTTACAGTACCTGCAATTTGGGGAGGTTAGGTTAGGTTACGTTGGTTAGGTTAGGTTAGGTTAGGTTAGGTTAGGCTCAAATTTAACCAGGAGACTCCAAATTTCGTTTTCTCACATAAATTTGATCGTAAATCACTCTAATCCACGATAGGTTACAGTACCTGCAATTTGGGGAGGTTAGGTTAGGTTACGTTGGTTAGGTTAGGTTAGGTTAGGTTAGGTTAGGTTAGGCTCAAATTTAACCAGGAGACTCCAAATTTCGTTTTCTCACATAAACCTGATCTTAAATCACTCTAATCCACGATAGGTTACAGTACATGCAATTTGGGGAGGTTAGGTTAGGTTACGTTGGTTAGGTTAGGTTAGGTTAGGTTAGGTTAGGTTAGGTTAGGCTCAAATTTAACCAGGAGACTCCAAATTTCGTTTTCTCACATAAACTTGATCGTAAATCACTCTAATCCACGATAGGTTACAGTACCTGCAATTTGGGGAGGTTAGGTTAGGTTACGTTGGTTAGGTTAGGTTAGGTTAGGTTAGGTTAGGCTCAAATTTAACCAGGAGACTCCAAATTTCGTTTTCTCACATAAATTTGATCGTAAATCACTCTAATCCACGATAGGTTACAGTACCTGCAATTTTGGGAGGTTAGGATACGTTGGTTAGGTTAGGTTAGGTTAGGTTAGGTTAGGTTAGGTTAGGTTAGGCTCAAATTTAACCAAGAGACTCCAAATTTCGTTTTCTCACATAAACTTCATCGTAAATCACTCTAATCCACGATAGGTTACAGTACCTGCAATTTGGGGAGGTTAGGTTAGGTTAGGTTACGTTGGTTATGTTAGGTTAGGTTAGGTTAGGTTAGGTTAGGTTAGGTTAGGCTCAAATTTAACCAGGAGACTCCAAATTTCGTTTTCTCACATAAACTTGATCGTAAATCACTCTAATCCACGATAGGTTACAGTACCTGCAATTTGGGGAGGTTATTTTAGGTTACGTTGGTTAGGTTAGGTTAGGTTAGGTTAGGTTAGGTTAGGCTCAAATTTAACCAGGAGACTCCAAATTTCGTTTTCTCACATAAACTTGATCGTAAATCACTCTAATCCACGATAGGTTACAGTACCTGCAATTTGGGGAGGTTAGGATACGTTGGTTAGGTTAGGTTAGGTTAGGTTAGGTTAGGTTAGGCTCAAATTTAACCAGGAGACTCCAAATTTCGTTTTCTCACATAAACTTGATCGTAAATCACTCTAATCCACGATAGGTTACAGTACCTGCAATTTGGGGAGGTTAGGTTAAGTTACGTTGGTTAGGTTGGGTTAGGTTAGGTTAGGTTAGGCTCAAATTTAACCAGGAGACTCCAAATTTCGTTTTCTCACATAAACTTGATCGTAAATCACTCTAATCCACGATAGGTTACAGTACCTGCAATTTGGGGAGGTTAGGTTAGGTTACGTTGGTTAGGTTAGGTTAGGTTAGGTTAGGTTAGGTTAGGTTAGGCTCAAATTTAACCAGGAGACTCGAAATTTCGTTTTCTCACACAAACTTGATCGTAAATAACTCTATTCCACGATAGATTACAGTACCTGTAATTTGGGGAGGTTAGGTTAAGTTACGTTGGTTACGTTAGGTTAGGTTAGGTTAGGTTAGGTTAGGCTCAAATTTAACCAGGAGACTCCAAATTTCGTTTTCTCACATAAACTTGATCGTAAATCACTCTAATCCACGATAGGTTACAGTACCTGCAATTTTGGGAGGTTAGGCTAGGTTACGTTGGTTAGGTTAGGTTAGGTTAGGTTAGGTTAGGTTAGGCTCAAATTTAACCAGGAGACTCCAAATTTCGTTTTCTCACATAAACTTGACCGTAAATCACTCTAATCCATGATAGGTTACAGTACCTGTAATTTGGGGAGGTTAGGTTAGGTTACGTTGGTTAGATTAGGTTAGGTTAGGTTAGGTTAGGCTCAAATTTAACCAGGAGACTCCAAATTTCGTTTTCTCACATAAACCTGATCGTAAATAACTCTAATCCACGATAGGTTACAGTACATGCAATTTGGGGAGGTTAGGTTAGGTTACGTTGGTTAGGTTAGGTTAGGTTAGGTTAGGTTAGGCTCAAATTTAACCAGGAGACTCCAAATTTCGTTTTCTCACATAAACTTGATCGTAAATCACTCTAATCCACGATAGGTTACAGTACCTGCAATTTGGGGAGGTTAGGTTAGGTTACGTTGGTTAGGTTAGGTTAGGTTAGGTTAGGTTAGGTTAGGTTAGGTTAGGCTCAAATTTAACCAGGAGACTCCAAATTTCGTTTTCTCACATAAACTTGATCGTAAATTACTCTAATCCACGATAGGTTACAGTACCTGCAATTTGGGGAGGTTAGGTTAGGTTACGTTGGTTAGGTTAGGTTAGGTTAGGTTAGGTTACGTTGGTTAGGTTAGGTTAGGTTAGGTTAGGTTAGGTTAGGTTAGGCTCAAATTTAACCAGGAGACTCCAAATTTCGTTTTCTCACATAAACTTGATCGTAAATCACTCTAATTCACGATAGATTACAGTACCTGTAATTTGGGGAGGTTAGGTTAATTTACGTTGGTTAGCTTAGGTTAGGTTAGGTTAGGTTAGGTTAGGCTCAAATTTAACCAGGAGACTCCAAATTTCGTTTTCTCACATAAATTTGATCGTAAATCACTCTAATCCACGATAGGTTACAGTACCTGCAATTTGGGGAGGTTAGGTTAGTTTCCGTTGGTTAGGTTAGGTTAGGTTAGGTTAGGCTCAAATTTAACCAGGAGACTCCAAATTTCGTTTTCTCACATAAACTTGATTGTAAATAACTCTAATCCACGATAGGTTACAGTACCTGCAATTTGGGGAGGTTAGGTTAGGTTACGTTGGTTAGGTTAGGTTAGGTTAGGTTAGGTTAAGTTAGGTTAGGCTCAAATTTAACCAGGAGACTCCAAATTTCGTTTTCTCACATAAACTTGATTGTAAATGACTCTAATCCACGATAGGTTACAGTACCTGCAATTTGGGGAGGTTAGGTTAGGTTACGTTGGTTAGGTTAGGTTAGGTTAGGTTAGGTTAAGTTAGGTTAGGCTCAAATTTAACCAGGAGACTCCAAATTTCGTTTTCTCACATAAACTTGATCGTAAATGACTCTAATCCACGATAGGTTACAGTACCTGCAATTTGGGGAGGTTAGGTTAGGGTACGTTGGTTAGGTTAGGTCAGGTTAGGTTAGGTTAGGTTAGGTTAGGCTCAAATTTAACCAGGAGACTCCAAATTTCGTTTTTTCACATAAATTTGATCGTAAATCACTCTAATCCACGATAGGTCACAGTAACTTCAATTTGGGGAGGTTAGGTCAGGTTACGTTGGTTAGGTTAGGTTAGGTTAGGTTAGGTTAGGTTAGGCTCAAATTTAACCAGGAGACTCCAAATTTCGTTTTCTCACATAAACTTGATCGTAAATCACTCTAATCCACGATAGGTTACAGTACCTGCAATTTGGGGAGGTTAGGTTAGGTTACGTTGGTTAGGTTAGGTTAGGTTAGGTTAGGTTAGGTTAGGTTAGGCTCAAATTTAACCAGGAGACTCCAAATTTATTTTTCTCACATAAATTTGATCGAAAATCACTCTAATCCACGATAGGTTACAGTACCTGCAATTTGGGGAGGTTAGGTTAGGTTACGTTGGTTAGGTTAGGTAAGGTTAGGTTATGTTAGGGTAGGTTAGGCTCAAATTTAACCAGGAGACTCCAAATTTCGTTTTCTCACATCAACTTGATCGTAAATTTCTCTAATCCACGATAGGTTACAGTACCTGCAATTTGGGGAGGTTAAGTTAGGTTACGTTGGTTAGGTTAGGTTAGGTTAGGTTAGGCTCAAATTTAACCAGGAGACTCCAAATTTCGTTTTCTCACATAAACTTGATCGTATATCACTCTAATCCACGATAGGTTACAGTACCTGCAATTTGGGGAGGTTAGGTTAGGTTACGTTGGTTAGGTTAGGTTAGGTTAGGTTAGGTTAGGTTAGGTTAGGCTCAAATTTAACCAGGAGACTCCAAATTTCGTTTTCTCACATAAACTTGATCGTAAATCACTCTAATCCACGATAGGTTACAGTACCTGCAATTTGGGGAGGTTAGGTTAGGTTACGTTGGTTAGGTTAGGTTAGGTTAGGTTAGGTTAGGTTAGGTTAGGCTCAAATTTAACCAGGAGACTCCAAATTTCGTTTTCTCACATAAACTTGATCGTAAATCACTCTAATCCACGATAGGTTACAGTACCTGCAATTTGGGGATGTTAGGTTATGTTACGTTGGTTAGGTTAGGTTAGGTTAGGTTAGGTTAGGTTAGGTTAGGTTAGGCTCAAATTTAACCAGGAGACTCCAAATTTCGTTTTCTCACATAAACTTGATCGTAAATCACTCTAATCCACGATAGGTTACAGTACCTGCAATTTGGGGGGGTTAGGTAAGGTTACGTTGGTTAGGTTAGGTTAGGTTAGGTTAGGTTAGGTTAGGTTAGGTTAGGCTCAAATTTAACCAGGAGACTCCAAATTTCGTTTTCTCACATAAACTTGATCGTAAATCACTCTAATCCACGATAGGTTACAGTACCTGCAATTTGGGGAGGTTAGGTTAGGTTACGTTGGTTAGATTAGGTTAGGTTAGGTTAGGTTAGGCTCAAATTTAACCAGGAGACTCCAAATTTCGTTTTCTCACATAAACCTGATCGTAAATAACTCTAATCCACGATAGGTTACAGTACATGCAATTTGGGGAGGTTAGGTTAGGTTACGTTGGTTAGGTTAGGTTAAGTTAGGTTAGGTTAGGTTAGGTTAGGCTCAAATTTAACCAGGAGACTCCAAATTTCGTTTTCTCACATAAACTTGATCGTAAATCACTCTAATCCACGATAGGTTACAGTACCTGCAATTTGGGGAGGTTAGGTTAGGTTACGTTGGATAGGTTAGGTTAGGTTAGGTTAGGTTAGGTTAGGTTAGGTTAGGCTCAAATTTAACCAGGAGACTCCAAATTTCGTTTTCTCACATAAACTTGATCGTAAATCACTCTAATCCACGATAGGTTACAGTACCTGCAATTTGGGGAGGTTAGGTTAGGTTACGTTGGTTAGGTTAGGTTAGGTTAGGTTAGGTTAGGTTAGGTTAGGTTAGGCTCAAATTTAACCAGGAGACTCCAAATTTCGTTTTCTCACATAAACTTGATCGTAAATCACTCTAATCCACGATAGGTTACAGTACCTGCAATTTGGGGAGGTTAGGTTAGGTTACGTTGGTTAGGTTAGGTTAGGTTAGGTTAGGTTAGGTTAGGCTGAAATTTAACCAGGAGACTCCAAATTTCGTTTTCTCACATAAACTTGATCGTAAATCACTCTAATCCACGATAGGTTACAGTACCTGCAATTTGGGGAGGTTAGGTTAGGTTACGTTGGTTAGGTTAGGTTAGGTTAGGTTAGGTTATGTTAGGTTAGGCTCAAATTTAACCAGGAGACTCCAAATTTCGTTTTCTCACATAAACTTGATCGTAAATCACTCTAATCCACGATAGATTACAGTACCTGTAATTTGGGGAGGTTAGGTTAATTTACGTTGGTTAGGTTAGGTTAGGTTAGGTTAGGTTAGGTTAGGCTCAAATTTAACCAGGAGACTCCAAATTTCGTTTTCTCACATAAATTTGATCGTAAATCACTCTAATCCACGATAGGTTACAGTACCTGCAATTTGGGGAGGTTAGGTTAGGTTACGTTGGTTAGGTTAGGTTAGGTTAGGTTATTCTCAAATTTAACCAGGAGACTCCAAATTTCGTTTTCTCACATAAACTTGATCGTAAATCACTCTAATCCACGATAGGTTACAGTACCTGCAATTTGGGGAGGTTAGGTTAGGTTACGTTGGTTAGGTTAGGTTAGGTTAGGTTAGGTTAGGTTAGGTTAGGCTCAAATTTAACCAGGAGACTCCAAATTTCGTTTTCTCACATAAACTTGATCGTAAATCACTCTAATCCACGATAGGTTACAGTACCTGCAATTTGGGGAGGTTAGGTTAGGGTACGTTGGTTAGGTTAGGTTAGGTTAGGTTAGGTTAGGTTAGGTTAGGTTAGGTTAGGTTAGGTTAGGCTCAAATTTAACCAGGAGACTCCAAATTTCGTTTTCTCACATAAACTTGATCGTAAATCACTCTAATCCACGATAGGTTACAGTACCTGCAATTTGGGGAGGTTAGGTTAGGTTACGTTGGTTAGGTTAGGTTAGGTTAGGTTAGGTTAGGCTCAAATTTAACCAGGAGACTCCAAATTTCGTTTTCTCACATAAACTTGATCGTAAATCACTCTAATCCACGATAGGTTACAGTACCTGCAATTTGGGGAGGTTAGTTTAGGTTACGTTGGTTAGGTTAGGTTAGGTTAGGTTAGGTTAGGTTAGGTTAGGTTAGGCTCAAATTTAACCAGGAGACTCCAAATTTCGTTTTCTCACATAAACTTGATCGTAAATCACTCTAATCCACGATAGGTTACAGTACCTGCAATTTGGGGAGGTTAGGTTAGGTTACGTTGGTTAGGTTAGGTTAGGTTAGGTTAGGTTAGGCTCAAATTTAACCAGGAGACTCCAAATTTCGTTTTCTCACATAAACTTGATCGTAAATAACTCTAATCCACGATAGGTTACAGTACCTGCAATTTGGGGAGGTTAGGTTAGGTTACGTTGGTTAGGTTAGGTTAGGTTAGGTTAGGTTAGGTTAGGTTAGGCTCAAATTTAACCAGGAGACTCCAAATTTCGTTTTCTCACATAAACTTGATCGTAAATCACTCTAATCCACGATAGGTTACAGTACCTGCAATTTGGGGAGGTTAGGTTAGGTTACGTTGGTTAGGTTAGGTTAGGTTAGGTTAGGTTAGGTTAGGCTCAAATTTAACCAGGAGACTCCAAATTTCGTTTTCTCACATAAACTTGATCGTAAATCACTCTAATCCACGATAGGTTACAGTACCTGCAATTTGGGGAGGTTAGGTTAGGTTACGTTGGTTAGGTTAGGTTAGGTTAGGTTAGGTTAGGTTAGGCTCAAATTTAACCAGGAGACTCCAAATTTCGTTTTCTCACATAAACTTGATCGTAAATCACTCTAATCCACGATAGGTTACAGTACCTGCAATTTGGGGAGGTTAGGTTAGGTTACGTTGGTTAGGTTAGGTTAGGTTAGGCTCAAATTTAACCAGGAGACTCCAAATTTCGTTTTCTCACATAAACTTGATCGTAAATCACTCTAATCCACGATAGGTTACAGTACCTGCAATTTGGGGAGGTTAGGTTAGGTTACGTTGGTTAGGTTAGGTTAGGTTAGGTTAGGTTAGGCTCAAATTTAACCAGGAGACTCCAAATTTCGTTTTCTCACATAAACTTGATCGTAAATCACTCTAATCCACGATAGGTTACAGTACCTGCAATTTGGGGAGGTTAGGTTAGGTTACGTTGGTTAGGTTAGGTTAGGTTAGGCTCAAATTTAACCAGGAGACTCCAAATTTCGTTTTCTCACATAAACTTGATCGTAAATCACTCTAATCCACGATAGGTTACAGTACCTGCAATTTGGGGAGGTTAGGTTAGGTTACGTTGGTTAGGTTAGGTTAGGTTAGGTTAGGTTAGGTTAGGCTCAAATTTAACCAGGAGACTCCAAATTTCGTTTTCTCACATAAACTTGATCGTAAATCACTCTAATCCACGATAGGTTACAGTACCTGCAATTTGTGGAGGTTAGGTTAGGTTACGTTGGTTAGGTTAGGTTAGGTTAGGCTCAAATTTAACCAGGAGACTCCAAATTTCGTTTTCTCACATAAACTTGATCGTAAATCACTCTAATCCACGATAGGTTACAGTACCTGCAATTTGGGGAGGTTAGGTTAGGTTACGTTGGTTAGGTTAGGTTAGGTTAGGTTAGGTTAGGTTAGGCTCAAATTTAACCAGGAGACTCCAAATTTCGTTTTCTCACATAAACTTGATCGTAAATCACTCTAATCCACGATAGGTTACAGTACCTGCAATTTGGGGAGGTTAGGTTAGGTTACGTTGGTTAGGTTAGGTTAGGTTAGGTTAGGTTAGGCTCAAATTTAACCAGGAGACTCCAAATTTCGTTTTCTCACATAAACTTGATCGTAAATCACTCTAATCCACGATAGGTTACAGTACCTGCAATTTGGGGAGGTTAGGTTAGGTTACGTTGGTTAGGTTAGGTTAGGTTAGGTTAGGTTAGGTTAGGTTAGGCTCAAATTTAACCAGGAGACTCCAAATTTCGTTTTCTCACATAAACTTGATCGTAAATCACTCTAATCCACGATAGGTTACAGTACCTGCAATTTGGGGAGGTTAGGATACGTTGGTTAGGTTAGGTTAGGTTAGGTTAGGTTAGGTTAGGTTAGGTTAGGTTAGGCTCAAATTTAACCAGGAGACTCCAAATTTCGTTTTCTCACATAAACTTGATCGTAAATCACTCTAATCCACGATAGGTTATAGTACCTGCAATTTGGGGAGGTTAGGTTAGGTTACGTTGGTTAGGTTAGGTTAGGTTAGGTTAGGTTAGGTTAAGTTAGGTTAGGTTATGCTCAAATTTAACCAGGAGACTCCAAATTTCGTTTTCTCACATAAACTTGATCGTAAATCACTCTAATCCACGATAGGTTACAGTACCTGCAATTTGGGGAGGTTAGGTTAGGTTACGTTGGTTAGGTTAGGTTAGGTTAGGTTAGGTTAGGTTAGGTTAGGCTCAAATTTAACCAGGAGACTCCAAATTTCGTTTTCTCACATAAACTTGATCGTAAATCACTCTAATCCACGATAGGTTACAGTACCTGCAATTTGGGGAGGTTAGGTTAGGTTACGTTGGTTAGGTTTGGTTAGGTTAGGTTAGGTTAGGTTAGGTTAGGTTAGGTTAGGCTCAAATTTAACCAGGAGACTCCAAATTTCGTTTTCTCACATAAACTTGATCGTAAATCACTCTAATCCACGATAGGTTACAATACCTGCAATTTGGGGGGGTTAGGTTAGGTTACGTTGGTTAGGTTGCGTTAGGTTAGGTTAGGTTAGGCTCAAATTTAACCAGGAGACTCCAAATTTCGTTTTCTCACATAAACTTGATCGTAAATCACTCTAATCCACGATAGGTTACAGCACCTGCAATTTGGGGAGGTTAGGTTAGGTTACGTTGGTTAGGTTAGGTTAGGTTAGGTTAGGTTAGGTTAGGCTCAAATTTAACCATGAGACTCCAAATTTCGTTTTCTCACATAAACTTGATCGTAAATCACTCTAATCCACGATAGGTTACAGTACCTGCAATTTGGGGAGGTTAGGTTAGGTTACGTTGGTTACGTTAGGTTAGGTTAGGTTAGGTTAGGTTAGGCTCAAATTTAACCAGGAGACTCCAAATTTCGTTTTCTCACATAAACTTGATCGTAAATCACTCTAATCCACGATAGGTTACAGTACCTGCAATTTGGGGAGGTTAGGTTAGGTTACGTTGGTTAGATTAGGTTAGGTTAAGTTAGGTTAGGCTCAAATTTAACCAGGAGACTCCAAATTTCGTTTTCTCACATAAACTTGATCGTAAATCACTCTAATCCACGATAGGTTACAGTACCTGCAATTTGGGGAGGTTAGGTTAGGTTACGTTGGTTAGGTTAGGTTAGGTTAGGTTAGGTTAGGTTAGGCTCAAATTTAACCAGGAGACTCCAAATTTCGTTTTCTCACATAAACTTGATCGTAAATCACTCTAATCCACGATAGGTTACAGTACCTGCAATTTGGGGAGGTTAGGTTAGGTTACGTTGGATAGGTTAGGTTAGGTTAGGTTAGGTTAGGTTAGGTTAGGCTCAAATTTAACCAGGAGACTCCAAATTTCGTTTTCTCACATAAACTTGATCGTAAATCACTCTAATCCACGATAGGTTACAGTACCTGCAATTTGGGGAGGTTAGGTTAGGTTACGTTGGTTAGGTTAGGTTAGGTTAGGTTAGGTTAGGTTAGGTTAGGCTCAAATTTAACCAGGAGACTCCAAATTTCGTTTTCTCACATAAACTTGATCGTAAATCACTCTAATCCACGATAGATTACAGTACATGTATTTTGGGGAGGTTAGGTTAATTTACGTTGGTTAGGTTAGGTTAGGTTAGGTTAGGTTAGGTTAGGCTCAAATTTAACCAGGACACTCCAAATTTCGTTTTCTCACATAAATTTGATCGTAAATCACTCTAATCCACGATAGGTTACAGTACCTGCAATTTGGGGAGGTTAGGTTAGTTTACGTTGGTTAGGTTAGGTTAGGTTAGGTTAGGTTAGGTTAGGCTCAAATTTAACCAGGAGACTCCAAATTTCGTTTTCTCACATAAACTTGATCGTAAATAACTCTAATCCACGATAGGTTACAGTACCTGCAATTTGGGGAGGTTAGGTTAGGTTACGTTGGTTAGGTTAGGTTAGGTTAGGTTAGGTTAGGTTAGGCTCAAATTTAACCAGGAGACTCCAAATTTCGTTTTCTCACATAAACTTGATCGTAAATCACTCTAATCCACGATAGGTTACAGTACCTGCAATTTGGGGAGGTTAGGTTAGGTTACGTTGGTTAGGTTAGGTCAGGTTAGGTTAGGTTAGGTTAGGTTAGGCTCAAATTTAACCAGGAGACTCCAAATTTCGTTTTCTCACATAAATTTGATCGTAAATCACTCTAATCCACGATAGGTCACAGTACCTGCAATTTGGGGAGGTTAGGTCAGGTTACGTTGGTTAGGTTAGGTTAGGTTAGGTTAGGCTCAAATTTAACCAGGAGACTCCAAATTTCGTTTTCTCACATAAACTTGATCGTAAATCACTCAAATCCACGATAGGTTACAGTACCTGCAATTTGGGGAGGTTAGGTTAGGGTACGTTGGTTAGGTTAGGTCAGGTTAGGTTAGGTTAGGTTAGGTTAGGCTCAAATTTAACCAGGAGACTCCAAATTTCGTTTTCTCACATAAACTTGATCGTAAATCACTCTAATCCACGATAGGTTACAGTACCTGCAATTTGAGGAGGTTAGGTTAGGTTACGTTGGTTAGGTTAGGTTAGGTTAGGTTAGGTTAGGTTAGGCTCAGATTTAACCAGGAGACTCCAAATTTCGTTTTCTCACATAAACTTGATCGTAAATCACTCTAATCCACGATAGGTTACAGTACCTGCAATTTGGGGAGGTTAGGCTAGGTTACGTTGGTTAGGTTAGGTTAGGTTAGGTTAGGTTAGGCTCAAATTTAACCAGGAGACTCCAAATTTCGTTTTCTCACATAAACTTGATCGTAAATAACTCTAATCCACGATAGGTTACAGTACCTGCAATTTGGGGAGGTTAGGTTAGGTTACGTTGGTTAGGTTAGGTTAGGTTAGGTTAGGTTAGGTTAGGTTAGGCTCAAATTTAACCAGGAGACTCCAAATTTCGTTTTCTCACATAAACTTGATCGTAAATCACTCTAATCCACGATAGGTTACAGTACCTGTAATTTGGGGAGGTTAGGTTAATTTACGTTAGTTAGCTTAGGTTAGGTTAGGTTAGGTTAGGCTCAAATTTAACCAGGAGACTCCAAATTTCGTTTTCTCACATAAATTTGATCGTAAATCACTCTAATCCACGATAGGTTACAGTACCTGTAATTTGGGGAGGTTAGGTTAGTTTACGTTGGTTAGGTTAGGTTAGGTTAGGTTAGGTTAGGTTAGGCTCAAATTTAACCAGGAGACTCAAAATTTCGTTTTCTCACATGAACTTGATTGTAAATAACTCTAATCCACGATAGGTTACAGTACCTGCAATTTGGGGAGGTTAGGTTAGGTTACGTTGGTTAGGTTAGGTTAGGTTAAGTTAGGTTATGCTCAAATTTAACCAGGAGACTCCAAATTTCGTTTTCTCACATATACTTGATCGTAAATGACTCTAATCCACGATAGGTTACAGTACCTGCAATTTGGGGAGGTTAGGTTAGGGTACGTTGGTTAGGTTAGGTTAGGTTAGGTTAGGTTAGGTTAGGTTAGGCTCAAATTTAACCAGGAGACTCCAAATTTCGTTTTTTCACATAAACTTGATCGTAAATCACTCTAATCCACGATAGGTTACAGTACCTGCAATTTGGGGAGGTTAGGTTAGGTTACGTTGGTTAGGTTAGGTTAGGTTAGGTTAGGTTAGGTTAGGCTCAAATTTAACCAGGAGACTCCAAATTTATTTTTCTCACATAAATTTGATCGAAAATCACTCTAATCCACGATAGGTTACAGTACCTGCAATTTGGGGAGGTTAGGTTAGGTTACGTTGGTTAGGTTAGGTAAGGTTAGGTTAGGTTAGGGTAGGTTAGGCTCAAATTTAACCAGGAGACTCCAAATTTCGTTTTCTCACATCAACTTGATCGTAAATCACTCTAATCCACGATAGGTTACAGTACCTGCAATTTGGGGAGGTTAGGTTAGGTTACGTTGGTTAGGTTAGGTTAGGTTAGGTTAGGTTAGGTTAGGCTCAAATTTAACCAGGACACTCCAAATTTCGTTTTCTCACATAAATTTGATCGTAAATCACTCTAATCCACGATAGGTTACAGTACCTGCAATTTGGGGAGGTTAGGTTAGGTTACGTTAGTTAGGTTAGGTAAGGTTAGGTTAGGTTAGGGTAGGTTAGGCTCAAATTTAAACAGGAGACTCCAAATTTCGTTTTCTCACATCAACTTGATCGTAAATCACTCTAATCCACGATAGGTTACAGTACCTGCAATTTGGGGAGGTTAGGTTAGGTTACGTTGGTTAGGTTAGGTTAGGTTAGGTTAGGCTCAAATTTAACCAGGAGACTCCAAATTTCGTTTTCTCACATAAACTTGATCGTATATCACTCTAATCCACGATAGGTTACAGTACCTGCAATTTGGGGAGGTTAGGTTAGGTTAGGTTACGTTGGTTAGGTTAGGTTAGGTTAGGTTAGGTTAGGTTAGGCTCAAATTTAACAAGGAGACTCCAAATTTCGTTTTCTCACATAAACTTGATCGTAAATCACTCTAATCCACGATAGGTTACAGTACCTGCAATTTGGGGAGGTTAGTTTAGGTTACGTTGGTTAGGTTAGGTTAGGTTAGGTTAGGTTAGGTTAGGCTCAAATTTAACCAGGAGACTCCAAATTTCGTTTTCTCACATAAACTTGATCGTAAATCACTCTAATCCACGATAGGTTACAGTACCTGCAATTTGGGGAGGTTAGGTTAGGTTACGTTGGTTAGGTTAGGTTAGGTTAGGTTAGGTTAGGCTCAAATTTAACCAGGAGACTCCAAATTTCGTTTTCTCACATAAACTTGATCGTAAATCACTCTAATCCACGATAGGTTACAGTACCTGCAATTTGGGGAGGTTAGGTTAGGTTACGTTGGTTACGTTGGTTAGGTTAGGTTAGGTTAGGTTAGGTTAGGTTAGGCTCAAATTTAACCAGGAGACTCCAAATTTCGTTTTCTCACATAAACTTGATCGTAAATCACTCTAATCCACGATAGGTTACAGTACCTGCAATTTGGGGAGGTTAGGTTAGGTTACGTTGGTTAGGTTAGGTTAGGTTAGGTTAGGTTAGGTTAGGCTCAAATTTAACCAGGAGACTCCAAATTTCGTTTTCTCACATAAACTTGATCGTAAATCACTCCAATCCACGATAGGTTACAGTACCTGCAATTTGGGGAGGTTAGGTTAGGTTACGTTGGTTAGGTTAGGTTAGGTTAGGTTAGGTTAGGTTAGGCTCAAATTTAACCAGGAGACTCCAAATTTCGTTTTCTCACATAAACTTGATCGTAAATCACTCTAATCCACGATAGGTTACAGTACCTGCAATTTGGGGAGGTTAGGTTAGGTTACGTTGGTTAGGTTAGGTTAGGTTAGGTTAGGTTAGGTTAGGTTAGGTTAGGCTCAAATTTAACCAGGAGACTCCAAATTTCGTTTTCTCACATAAACTTGATCATAAATCACTCTAATCCACGATAGGTTACAGTACCTGCAATTTGGGGAGGTTAGGTTAGGTTACGTTGGTTAGGTTAGGTTAGGTTAGGTTAGGTTAGGTTAGGTTAGGCTCAAATTTAACCAGGAGACTCCAAATTTCGTTTTCTCACATAAACTTGATCGTAAATCACTCTAATCCACGATAGGTTACAGTACCTGCAATTTGGGGAGGTTAGGTTAGGTTACGTTGGTTAGGTTAGGTTAGGTTAGGTTAGGTTAGGTTAGGCTCAAATTTAACCAGGAGACTCCAAATTTCGTTTTCTCACATAAACTTGATCGTAAATCACTCTAATCCACGATAGGTTACAGTACCTGCAATTTGGGGAGGTTAGGTTAGGTTACGTTGGTTAGGTTAGGTTAGGTTAGGTTAGGTTAGGTTAGGTTAGGTTAGGCTCAAATTTAACCAGGAGACTCCAAATTTCGTTTTCTCACATAAACTTGATCGTAAATCACTCTAATCCACGATAGGTTACAGTACCTGCAATTTGGGGAGGTTAGGTTAGGTTACGTTGGTTAGGTTAGGTTAGGTTAGGTTAGGTTAGGTTAGGCTCAAATTTAACCAGGAGACTCCAAATTTCGTTTTCTCACATAAACTTGATCGTAAATCACTCTAATCCACGATAGGTTACAGTACCTGCAATTTGGGGAGGTTAGGTTAGGTTACGTTGGTTAGGTTAGGTTAGGTTAGGTTAGGTTAGGTTAGGCTCAAATTTAACCAGGAGACTCCAAATTTCGTTTTCTCACATAAACTTGATCGTAAATCACTCTAATCCACGATAGGTTACAGTAGCTGCAATTTGGGGAGGTTAGGTTAGGTTACGTTGGTTAGGTTAGGTTAGGTTAGGTTAGGTTAGGTTAGGCTCAAATTTAACCAGGAGACTCCAAATTTCGTTTTCTCACATAAACTTGATCGTAAATCACTCTAATCCACGATAGGTTACAGTACCTGCAATTTGGGGAGGTTAGGTTAGGTTACGTTGGTTAGGTTAGGTTAGGTTAGGTTAGGTTAGGTTAGGCTCAAATTTAACCAGGAGACTCCAAATTTCGTTTTCTCACATAAACTTGATCGTAAATCACTCTAATCCACGATAGGTTACAGTACCTGCAATTTGGGGAGGTTAGGTTAGGTTACGTTGGTTAGGTTAGGTTAGGTTAGGTTAGGTTAGGTTAGGCTCAAATTTAACCAGGAGACTCCAAATTTCGTTTTCTCACATAAACTTGATCGTAAATCACTCTAATCCACGATAGGTTACAGTACCTGCAATTTGGGGAGGTTAGGTTAGGTTACGTTGGTTAGGTTAGGTTAGGTTAGGTTAGGTTAGGTTAGGTTAGGTTAGGCTCAAATTTAACCAGGAGACTCCAAATTTCGTTTTCTCACATAAACTTGATCGTAAATCACTCTAATCCACGATAGGTTACAGTACCTGCAATTTGGGGAGGTTAGGTTAGGTTACGTTGGTTAGGTTAGGTTAGGTTAGGTTAGGTTAGGTTAGGCTCAAATTTAACCAGGAGACTCCAAATTTCGTTTTCTCACATAAACTTGATCGTAAATCACTCTAATCCACGATAGGTTACAGTACCTGCAATTTGGGGAGGTTAGGTTAGGTTACGTTGGTTAGGTTAGGTTAGGTTAGGTTAGGTTAGGTTAGGTTAGGCTCAAATTTAACCAGGAGACTCCAAATTTCGTTTTCTCACATAAACTTGATCGTAAATCACTCTAATCCACGATAGGTTACAGTACCTGCAATTTGGGGAGGTTAGGTTAGGTTACGTTGGTTAGGTTAGGTTAGGTTAGGTTAGGCTCAAATTTAACCAGGAGACTCCAAATTTCGTTTTCTCACATAAACTTGATCGTAAATCACTCTAATCCACGATAGGTTACAGTACCTGCAATTTGGGGAGGTTAGGTTAGGTTACGTTGGTTAGGTTAGGTTAGGTTAGGTTAGGTTAGGTTAGGTTAGGCTCAAATTTAACCAGGAGACTCCAAATTTCGTTTTCTCACATAAACTTGATCGTAAATCACTCTAATCCACGATAGGTTACAGTACCTGCAATTTGGGGAGGTTAGGTTAGGTTACGTTGGTTAGGTTAGGTTAGGTTAGGTTAGGTTAGGTTAGGCTCAAATTTAACCAGGAGACTCCAAATTTCGTTTTCTCACATAAACTTGATCGTAAATCACTCTAATCCACGATAGGTTACAGTACCTGCAATTTGGGGAGGTTAGGTTAGGTTACGTTGGTTAGGTTAGGTTAGGTTAGGTTAGGTTAGGTTAGGTTAGGCTCAAATTTAACCAGGAGACTCCAAATTTCGTTTTCTCACATAAACTTGATCGTAAATCACTCTAATCCACGATAGGTTACAGTACCTGCAATTTGGGGAGGTTAGGTTAGGTTACGTTGGTTAGGTTAGGTTAGGTTAGATTAGGTTAGGTTAGGTTAGGTTAGGCTCAAATTTAACCAGGAGACTCCAAATTTCGTTTTCTCACATAAACTTGATCGTAAATCACTCTAATCCACGATAGGTTACAGTACCTGCAATTTGGGGAGGTTAGGTTAGGTTACTTTGGTTAGGTTAGGTTAGGTTAGGTTAGGTTAGGTTAGGTTAGGTTAGGCTCAAATTTAACCAGGAGACTCCAAATTTCGTTTTCTCACATAAACTTGATCGTAAATCACTCTAATCCACGATAGGTTACAGTACCTGCAATTTGGGGAGGTTAGGTTAGGTTACGTTGGTTTAGGTTAGGTTAGGTTAGGTTAGGTTAGGTTAGGTTAGGTTAGGCTCAAATTTAACCAGGAGACTCCAAATTTCGTTTTCTCACATAAACTTGATCGTAAATCACTCTAATCCACGATAGGTTACAGTACCTGCAATTTGGGGAGGTTAGGTTAGGTTACGTTGGTTAGGTTAGGTTAGGTTAGGTTAGGTTAGGTTAGGTTAGGTTAGGCTCAAATTTAACCAGGAGACTCCAAATTTCGTTTTCTCACATAAACTTGATCGTAAATCACTCTAATCCACGATAGGTTACAGTACCTGCAATTTGGGGAGGTTAGGTTAGGTTACGTTGGTTAGGTTAGGTTAGGTTAGGCTCAAATTTAACCAGGAGACTCCAAATTTCGTTTTCTCACATAAACTTGATCGTAAATCACTCTAATCCACGATAGGTTACAGTACCTGCAATTTGGGGAGGTTAGGTTAGGTTACGTTGGTTAGGTTAGGTTAGGTTAGGTTAGGTTAGGCTCAAATTTAACCAGGAGACTCCAAATTTCGTTTTCTCACATAAACTTGATCGTAAATCACTCTAATCCACGATAGGTTACAGTACCTGCAATTTGGGGAGGTTAGGTTAGGTTACGTTGGTTAGGTTAGGTTAGGTTAGGTTAGGTTAGGTTAGGTTAGGCTCAAATTTAACCAGGAGA
Source organism: Penaeus vannamei (assembly GCF_042767895.1). NCBI lineage: Eukaryota > Metazoa > Arthropoda > Malacostraca > Decapoda > Penaeidae > Penaeus > Penaeus vannamei. Next base: position 2,165,138 of record NC_091592.1, on the reverse strand, counting down.
CTCCAAATTTCGTTTTCTCACATAAACTTGATCGTAAATCACTCTAATCCACGATAGGTTACAGTACCTGCAATTTGGGGAGGTTAGGTTAGGTTACGTTGGTTAGGTTAGGTTAGGTTAGGTTAGGTTAGGTTAGGTTAGGTTAGGTTAGGCTCAAATTTAACCAGGAGACTCCAAATTTCGTTTTCTCACATAAACTTGATCGTAAATCACTCTAATCCACGATAGGTTACAGTACCTGCAATTTGGGGAGGTTAGGTTAGGTTACGTTGGTTAGGTTAGGTTAGGTTAGGTTATGTTAGGTTAGGCTAAAATTTAACCAGGAGACTCCAAATTTCGTTTTCTCACATAAACTTGATCGTAAATCACTCTAATCCACGATAGGTTACAGTACCTGCAATTTGGGGAGGTTAGGTTAGGTTACGTTGGTTAGGTTAGGTTAGGTTAGGTTAGGTTAGGTTAGGTTAGGTTAGGCTCAAATTTAACCAGGAGACTCCAAATTTCGTTTTCTCACATAAACTTGATCGTAAATCACTCTAATCCACGATAGGTTACAGTACCTGCAATTTGGGGAGGTTAGGTTAGGTTACGTTGGTTAGGTTAGGTTAGGTTAGGTTAGGCTCAAATTTAACCAGGAGACTCCAAATTTCGTTTTCTCACATAAACTTGATCGTAAATCACTCTAATCCACGATAGGTTACAGTACCTGCAATTTGGGGAGGTTAGGTTAGGTTACGTTGGTTAGGTTAGGTTAGGTTAGGTTAGGTTAGGTTAGGTTAGGTTAGGCTCAAATTTAACCAGGAGACTCCAAATTTCGTTTTCTCACATAAACTTGATCGTAAATCACTCTAATCCACGATAGGTTACAGTACCTGCAATTTGGGGAGGTTAGGTTAGGTTACGTCGGTTAGGTTAGGTTAGGTTAGGTTAGGTTAGGTTAGGTTAGGTTAGGCTCAAATTTAACCAGGAGACTCCAAATTTCGTTTTCTCACATAAACTTGATCGTAAATCACTCTAATCCACGATAGGTTACAGTACCTGCAATTTGGGGAGGTTAGGTTAGGTTACGTTGGTTAGGTTAGGTTAGGTTAGGCTCAAATTTAACCAGGAGACTCCAAATTTCGTTTTCTCACATAAACTTGATCGTAAATCACTCTAATCCACGATAGGTTACAGTACCTGCAATTTGGGGAGGTTAGGTTAGGTTACGTTGGTTAGGTTAGGTTAGGTTAGGTTAGGTTAGGCTCAAATTTAACCAGGAGACTCCAAATTTCGTTTTCTCACATAAACTTGATCGTAAATCACTCTAATCCACGATAGGTTACAGTAACTGCAATTTGGGGAGGTTAGGTTAGGTTTCTTTGGTTAGGTTAGGTTAGGTTAGGTTAGGTTAGGTTAGGTTAGGTTAGGTTAGGTTAGGTTAGGCTCAAATTTAACCAGGAGACTCTAAATTTCGTTTTCTCACATAAACTTGATCGTAAATCACTCTAATCCACGATAGGTTACAGTACCTGCAATTTGGGGAGGGTAGGTTAGGTTACGTTGGTTATGTTATGTTATGTTAGGTTAGGTTAGGTTAGGTTAGGCTCAAATTTAACCAGGAGACTCCAAATTTCGTTTTCTCACATAAACTTGATCGTAAATCACTCTAATCCACGATAGGTTACAGTACCTGCAATTTGGGGAGGTTAGGTTAGGTTACGTTGGTTAGGTTAGGTTAGGTTAGGTTAGGTTAGGTTAGGTTAGGTTAGGCTCAAATTTAACCAGGAGACTCCAAATTTCGTTTTCTCACATAAACTTGATCGTAAATCACTCTAATCCACGATAGGTTACAGTACCTGCAATTTGGGGAGGTTAGGTTAGGTTACGTTGGTTAGGTTAGGTTAGGTTAGGTTAGGTTAGGCTCAAATTTAACCAGGAGACTCCAAATTTCGTTTTCTCACATAAACTTGATCGTAAATCACTCTAATCCACGATAGGTTACAGTACCTGCAATTTGGGGAGGTTAGGTTAGGTTACGTTGGTTAGGTTAGGTTAGGTTAGTTTAGGTTAGGTTAGGCTCAAATTTAACCAGGAGACTCCAAATTTCGTTTTCTCACATAAACTTGATCGTAAATCACTCTAATCCACGATAGGTTACAGTACCTGCAATTTGGGGAGGTTAGGTTAGGTTACGTTGGTTAGGTTAGGTTAGGTTAGGTTAGGTTAGGTTAGGTTAGGTTAGGCTCAAATTTAACCAGGAGACTCCAAATTTCGTTTTCTCACATAAACTTGATCGTAAATCACTCTAATCCACGATAGGTTACAGTACCTGCAATTTGGGGAGGTTAGGTTAGGTTACGTTGGTTAGGTTAGGTTAGGTTAGGTTAGGTTAGGTTAGGCTCAAATTTAACCAGGAGACTCCAAATTTCGTTTTCTCACATAAACTTGATCGTAAATCACTCTAATCCACGATAGGTTACAGTACCTGCAATTTGGGGAGGTTAGGTTAGGTTACGTTGGTTAGGTTAGGTTAGGTTAGGTTAGGTTAGGTTAGGCTCAAATTTAACCAGGAGACTCCAAATTTCGTTTTCTCACATAAACTTGATCGTAAATCACTCTAATCCACGATAGGTTACAGTACCTGCAATTTGGGGAGGTTAGGTTAGGTTACGTTGGTTAGGTTAGGTTAGGTTAGGTTAGGTTAGGTTAGGCTCAAATTTAACCAGGAGACTCCAAATTTCGTTTTCTCACATAAACTTGATCGTAAATCACTCTAATCCACGATAGGTTACAGTACCTGCAATTTGGGGAGGTTAGGTTAGGTTACGTTGGTTAGGTTAGGTTAGGTTAGGTTAGGTTAGGTTAGGTTAGGCTCAAATTTAACCAGGAGACTCCAAATTGTTTTCTCACATAAACTTGATCGTAAATCACTCTAATCCACGATAGGTTACAGTACCTGCAATTTGGGGAGGTTAGGTTAGGTTACGTTGGTTAGGTTAGGTTAGGTTAGGTTAGGTTAGGTTAGGCTCAAATTTAACCAGGAGACTCCAAATTTCGTTTTCTCACATAAACTTGATCGTAAATCACTCTAATCCACGATAGGTTACAGTACCTGCAATTTGGGGAGGTTAGGTTAGGTTACGTTGGTTAGGTTAGGTTAGGTTAGGTTAGGTTAGGTTAGGTTAGGCTCAAATTTAACCAGGAGACTCCAAATTTCGTTTTCTCACATAAACTTGATCGTAAATCACTCTAATCCACGATAGGTTACAGTACCTGCAATTTGGGGAGGTTAGGTTAGGTTACGTTGGTTAGGTTAGGTTTGGTTAGGTTAGGTTAGGTTAGGCTCAAATTTAACCAGGAGACTCCAAATTTCGTTTTCTCACATAAACTTGATCGTAAATCACTCTAATCCACGATAGGTTACAGTACCTGCAATTTGGGGAGGTTAGGTTAGGTTACGTTGGTTAGGTTAGGTTAGGTTAGGTTAGGTTAGGCTCAAATTTAACCAGGAGACTCCAAATTTCGTTTTCTCACATAAACTTGATCGTAAATCACTCTAATCCACGATAGGTTACAGTACCTGCAATTTGGGGAGGTTAGGTTAGGTTACGTTGGTTAGGTTAGGTTAGGTTAGGTTAGGTTAGGTTAGGTTAGGCTCAAATTTAACCAGGAGACTCCAAATTTCGTTTTCTCACATAAACTTGATCGTAAATCACTCTAATCCACGATAGGTTACAGTACCTGCAATTTGGGGAGGTTAGGTTAGGTTACGTTGGCTAGGTTAGGTTAGGTTAGGTTAGGTTAGGTTAGGCTCAAATTTAACCAGGAGACTCCAAATTTCGTTTTCTCACATAAACTTGATCGTAAATCACTCTAATCCACGATAGGTTACAGTACCTGCAATTTGGGGAGGTTAGGTTAGGTTACGTTGGTTAGGTTAGGTTAGGTTAGGTTAGGTTAGGTTAGGTTAGGTTAGGTTAGGCTCAAATTTAACCAGGAGACTCCAAATTTCGTTTTCTCACATAAACTTGATCGTAAATCACTCTAATCCACGATAGGTTACAGTACCTGCAATTTGGGGAGGTTAGGTTAGGTTACGTTGGTTAGGTTAGGTTAGGTTAGGTTAGGTTAGGTTAGGCTCAAATTTAACCAGGAGACTCCAAATTTCGTTTTCTCACATATACTTGATCGTAAATCACTCTAATCCACGATAGGTTACAGTACCTGCAATTTGGGGAGGTTAGGTTAGGTTACGTTGGTTAGGTTAGGTTAGGTTAGGTTAGGTTAGGCTCAAATTTAACCAGGAGACTCCAAATTTCGTTTTCTCACATAAACTTGATCGTAAATCACTCTAATCCACGATAGGTTACAGTACCTGCAATTTGGGGAGGTTAGGTTAGGTTACGTTGGTTAGGTTAGGTTAGGTTAGGTTAGGTTAGGTTAGGCTCAAATTTAACCAGGAGACTCCAAATTTCGTTTTCTCACATAAACTTGATCGTAAATCACTCTAATCCACGATAGGTTACAGTACCTGCAATTTGGGGAGGTTAGGTTAGGTTACGTTGGTTAGGTTAGGTTAGGTTAGGTTAGGCTCAAATTTAACCAGGAGACTCCAAATTTCGTTTTCTCACATAAACTTGATCGTAAATCACTCTAATCCACGATAGGTTACAGTACCTGCAATTTGGGGAGGTTAGGTTAGGTTACGTTGGTTAGGTTAGGTTAGGTTAGGTTAGGTTAGGTTAGGTTAGGTTAGGCTCAAATTTAACCAGGAGACTCCAAATTTCGTTTTCTCACATAAACTTGATCGTAAATCACTCTAATCCACGATAGGTTACAGTACCTGCAATTTGGGGAGGTTAGGTTAGGTTACGTTGGTTAGGTTAGGTTAGGTTAGGTTAGGTTAGGTTAGGCTCAAATTTAACCAGGAGACTCCAAATTTCGTTTTCTCACATAAACTTGATCGTAAATCACTCTAATCCACGATAGGTTACAGTACCTGCAATTTGGGGAGGTTAGGTTAGGTTACGTTGGTTATGTTATGTTAGGTTAGGTTAGGTTAGGTTAGGTTAGGCTCAAATTTAACCAGGAGACTCCAAATTTCGTTTTCTCACATAAACTTGATCGTAAATCACTCTAATCCACGATAGGTTACAGTACCTGCAATTTGGGGAGGTTAGGTTAGGTTACGTTGGTTAGGTTAGGTTAGGTTAGGTTAGGTTAGGTTAGGTTAGGCTCAAATTTAACCAGGAGACTCCAAATTTCGTTTTCTCACATAAACTTGATCGTAAATCACTCTAATCCACGATAGGTTACAGTACCTGCAATTTGGGGAGGTTAGGTTAGGTTACGTTGGTTAGGTTAGGTTAGGTTAGGTTAGGTTAGGTTAGGTTAGGTTAGGTTAGGCTCAAATTTAACCAGGAGACTCCAAATTTCGTTTTCTCACATAAACTTGATCGTAAATCACTCTAATCCACGATAGGTTACAGTACCTGCAATTTGGGGAGGTTAGGTTAGGTTACGTTGGTTAGGTTAGGTTAGGTTAGGTTAGGTTAGGTTAGGTTAGGCTCAAATTTAACCAGGAGACTCCAAATTTCGTTTTCTCACATAAACTTGATCGTAAATCACTCTAATCCACGATAGGTTACAGTACCTGCAATTTGGGGAGGTTAGGTTAGGTTACGTTGGTTAGGTTAGGTTAGGTTAGGTTAGGTTAGGCTCAAATTTAACCAGGAGACTCCAAATTTCGTTTTCTCACATAAACTTGATCGTAAATCACTCTAATCCACGATAGGTTACAGTACCTGCAATTTGGGGAGGTTAGGTTAGGTTACGTTGGTTAGGTTAGGTTAGGTTAGGTTAGGTTAGGTTAGGTTAGGTTAGGTTAGGTTAGGCTCAAATTTAACCAGGAGACTCCAAATTTCGTTTTCTCACATAAACTTGATCGTAAATCACTCTAATCCACGATAGGTTACAGTACCTGCAATTTGGGGAGGTTAGGTTAGGTTACGTTGGTTAGGTTAGGTTAGGTTAGGTTAGGTTAGGTTAGGCTCAAATTTAACCAGGAGACTCCAAATTTCGTTTTCTCACATAAACTTGATCGTAAATCACTCTAATCCACGATAGGTTACAGTACCTGCAATTTGGGGAGGTTAGGTTAGGTTACGTTGGTTAGGTTAGGTTAGGTTAGGTTAGGTTAGGCTCAAATTTAACCAGGAGACTCCAAATTTCGTTTTCTCACATAAACTTGATCGTAAATCACTCTAATCCACGATAGGTTACAGTACCTGCAATTTGGGGAGGTTAGGTTAGGTTACGTTGGTTAGGTTAGGTTAGGTTAGGTTAGGTTAGGCTCAAATTTAACCAGGAGACTCCAAATTTCGTTTTCTCACATAAACTTGATCGTAAATCACTCTAATCCACGATAGGTTACAGTACCTGCAATTTGGGGAGGTTAGGTTAGGTTACGTTGGTTAGGTTAGGTTAGGTTAGGTTAGGTTAGGTTAGGCTCAAATTTAACCAGGAGACTCCAAATTTCGTTTTCTCACATAAACTTGATCGTAAATCACTCTAATCCACGATAGGTTACAGTACCTGCAATTTGGGGAGGTTAGGTTAGGTTACGTTGGTTAGGTTAGGTTAGGTTAGGTTAGGTTAGGTTAGGTTAGGCTCAAATTTAACCAGGAGACTCCAAATTTCGTTTTCTCACATAAACTTGATCGTAAATCACTCTAATCCACGATAGGTTACAGTACCTGCAATTTGGGGAGGTTAGGTTAGGTTACGTTGGTTAGGTTAGGTTAGGTTAGGTTAGGTTAGGTTAGGCTCAAATTTAACCAGGAGACTCCAAATTTCGTTTTCTCACATAAACTTGATCGTAAATCACTCTAATCCACGATAGGTTACAGTACCTGCAATTTGGGGAGGTTAGGTTAGGTTACGTTAGGTTAGGTTAGGTTAGGTTAGGTTAGGCTCAAATTTAACCAGGAGACTCCAAATTTCGTTTTCTCACATAAACTTGATCGTAAATCACTCTAATCCACGATAGGTTACAGTACCTGCAATTTGGGGAGGTTAGGTTAGGTTACGTTGGTTAGGTTAGGTTAGGTTAGGTTAGGTTAGGTTAGGCTCAAATTTAACCAGGAGACTCCAAATTTCGTTTTCTCACATAAACTTGATCGTAAATCACTCTAATCCACGATAGGTTACAGTACCTGCAATTTGGGGAGGTTAGGTTAGGTTACGTTGGTTAGGTTAGGTTAGGTTAGGTTAGGTTAGGCTCAAATTTAACCAGGAGACTCCAAATTTCGTTTTCTCACATAAACTTGATCGTAAATCACTCTAATCCACGATAGGTTACAGTACCTGCAATTTGGGGAGGTTAGGTTAGGTTACGTTGGTTAGGTTAGGTTAGGTTAGGTTAGGTTAGGTTAGGCTCAAATTTAACCAGGAGACTCCAAATTTCGTTTTCTCACATAAACTTGATCGTAAATCACTCTAATCCACGATAGGTTACAGTACCTGCAATTTGGGGAGGTTAGATTAGGTTACGTTGGTTAGGTTAGGTTAGGTTAGGTTAGGTTAGGTTAGGCTCAAATTTAACCAGGAGACTCCAAATTTCGTTTTCTCACATAAACTTGATCGTAAATAACTCTAATCCACGATAGGTTACAGTACCTGCAATTTGGGGAGGTTAGGTTAGGTTACGTTGGTTAGGTTAGGTTAGGTTAGGTTAGGTTAGGTTAGGCTCAAATTTAACCAGGAGACTCCAAATTTCGTTTTCTCACATAAACTTGATCGTAAATCACTCTAATCCACGATAGGTTACAGTACCTGCAATTTGGGGAGGTTAGGTTAGGTTACGTTGGTTAGGTTAGGTTAGGTTAGGTTAGGTTAGGTTGGGTTAGGTTAGGTTAGGTTAGGCTCAAATTTAACCAGGAGACTCCAAATTTCGTTTTCTCACATAAACTTGATCGTAAATCACTCTAATCCACGATAGGTTACAGTACCTGCAATTTGGGGAGGTTAGGTTAGGTTACGTTGGTTAGGTTAGGTTAGGTTAGGTTAGGTTAGGCTCAAATTTAACCAGGAGACTCCAAATTTCGTTTTCTCACATAAACTTGATCGTAAATCACTCTAATCCACGATAGGTTACAGTACCTGCAATTTGGGGAGGTTAGGTTAGGTTACGTTGGTTAGGTTAGGTTAGGTTAGGTTAGGTTAGGTTAGGTTAGGCTCAAATTTAACCAGGAGACTCCAAATTTCGTTTTCTCACATAAACTTGATCGTAAATCACTCTAATCCACGATAGGTTACAGTACCTGCAATTTGGGGAGGTTAGGTTAGGTTACGTTGGTTAGGTTAGGTTAGGTTAGGTTAGGTTAGGCTCAAATTTAACCAGGAGACTCCAAATTTCGTTTTCTCACATAAACTTGATCGTAAATCACTCTAATCCACGATAGGTTACAGTACCTGCAATTTGGGGAGGTTAGGTTAGGTTACGTTGGTTAGGTTAGGTTAGGTTAGGTTAGGCTCAAATTTAACCAGGAGACTCCAAATTTCGTTTTCTCACATAAACTTGATCGTAAATCACTCTAATCCACGATAGGTTACAGTACCTGCAATTTGGGGAGGTTAGGTTAGGTTACGTTGGTTAGGTTAGGTTAGGTTAGGTTAGGTTAGGTTAGGCTCAAATTTAACCAGGAGACTCCAAATTTCGTTTTCTCACATAAACTTGATCGTAAATCACTCTAATCCACGATAGGTTACAGTACCTGCAATTTGGGGAGGTTAGGTTAGGTTACGTTGGTTAGGTTAGGTTAGGTTAGGTTAGGTTAGGTTAGGTTAGGTTAGGCTCAAATTTAACCAGGAGACTCCAAATTTCGTTTTCTCACATAAACTTGATCGTAAATCACTCTAATCCACGATAGGTTACAGTACCTGCAATTTGGGGAGGTTAGGTTAGGTTACGTTGGTTAGGTTAGGTTAGGTTAGGTTAGGTTAGGTTAGGCTCAAATTTAACCAGGAGACTCCAAATTTCGTTTTCTCACATAAACTTGATCGTAAATCACTCTAATCCACGATAGGTTACAGTACCTGCAATTTGGGGAGGTTAGGTTAGGTTACGTTGGTTAGGTTAGGTTAGGTTAGGTTAGGTTAGGTTAGGTTAGGTTAGGCTCAAATTTAACCAGGAGACTCCAAATTTCGTTTTCTCACATAAACTTGATCGTAAATCACTCTAATCCACGATAGGTTACAGTACCTGCAATTTGGGGAGGTTAGGTTAGGTTACGTTGGTTAGGTTAGGTTAGGTTAGGTTAGGTTAGGTTAGGCTCAAATTTAACCAGGAGACTCCAAATTTCGTTTTCTCACATAAACTTGATCGTAAATCACTCTAATCCACGATAGGTTACAGTACCTGCAATTTGGGGAGGTTAGGTTAGGTTACGTTGGTTAGGTTAGGTTAGGTTAGGTTAGGTTAGGTTAGGTTAGGTTAGGCTCAAATTTAACCAGGAGACTCCAAATTTCGTTTTCTCACATAAACTTGATCGTAAATCACTCTAATCCACGATAGGTTACAGTACCTGCAATTTGGGGAGGTTAGGTTAGGTTACGTTAGGTTAGGTTAGGTTAGGTTAGGTTAGGCTCAAATTTAACCAGGAGACTCCAAATTTCGTTTTCTCACATAAACTTGATCGTAAATCACTCTAATCCACGATAGGTTACAGTACCTGCAATTTGGGGAGGTTAGGTTAGGTTACGTTGGTTAGGTTAGGTTAGAGTAGGTTAGGTTAGGCTCAAATTTAACCAGGAGACTCCAAATTTCGTTTTCTCACATAAACTTGATCGTAAATCACTCTAATCCACGATAGGTTACAGTACCTGCAATTTGGGGAGGTTAGGTTAGGTTACGTTGGTTAGGTTAGGTTAGGTTAGGTTAGGTTAGGTTAGGCTCAAATTTAACCAGGAGACTCCAAATTTCGTTTTCTCACATAAACTTGATCGTAAATCACTCTAATCCACGATAGGTTACAGTACCTGCAATTTGGGGAGGTTAGGTTAGGTTACGTTGGTTAGGTTAGGTTAGGTTAGGTTAGGTTAGGTTAGGTTAGGTTAGGTTAGGCTCAAATTTAACCAGGAGACTCCAAATTTCGTTTTCTCACATAAACTTGATCGTAAATCACTCTAATCCCCGATAGGTTACAGTACCTGCAATTTGGGGAGGTTAGGTTAGGTTACGTTGGTTAGGTTAGGTTAGGTTAGGTTAGGTTAGGTTAGGTTAGGCTCAAATTTAACCAGGAGACTCCAAATTTCGTTTTCTCACATAAACTTGATCGTAAATCACTCTAATCCACGATAGGTTACAGTACCTGCAATTTGGGGAGGTTAGGTTAGGTTACGTTGGTTAGGTTAGGTTAGGTTAGGTTAGGTTAGGTTAGGCTCAAATTTAACCAGGAGACTCCAAATTTCGTTTTCTCACATAAACTTGATCGTAAATCACTCTAATCCACGATAGGTTACAGTACCTGCAATTTGGGGAGGTTAGGTTAGGTTACGTTGGTTAGGTTAGGTTAGGTTAGGTTAGGTTAGGTTAGGCTCAAATTTAACCAGGAGACTCCAAATTTCGTTTTCTCACATAAACTTGATCGTAAATCACTCTAATCCACGATAGGTTACAGTACCTGCAATTTGGGGAGGTTAGGTTAGGTTACGTTGGTTAGGTTAGGTTAGGTTAGGTTAGGTTAGGTTAGGCTCAAATTTAACCAGGAGACTCCAAATTTCGTTTTCTCACATAAACTTGATCGTAAATCACTCTAATCCACGATAGGTTACAGTACCTGCAATTTGGGGAGGTTAGGTTAGGTTACGTTGGTTAGGTTAGGTTAGGTTAGATTAGGTTAGGTTAGGTTAGGTTAGGCTCAAATTTAACCAGGAGACTCCAAATTTCGTTTTCTCACATAAACTTGATCGTAAATCACTCTAATCCACGATAGGTTACAGTACCTGCAATTTGGGGAGGTTAGGTTAGGTTACGTTGGTTAGGTTAGGTTAGGTTAGGTTAGGTTAGGTTAGGTTAGGCTCAAATTTAACCAGGAGACTCCAAATTTCGTTTTCTCACATAAACTTGATCGTAAATCACTCTAATCCACGATAGGTTACAGTACCTGCAATTTGGGGAGGTTAGGTTAGGTTACGTTGGTTAGGTTAGGTTAGGTTAGGTTAGGTTAGGTTAGGTTAGGCTCAAATTTAACCAGGAGACTCCAAATTTCGTTTTCTCACATAAACTTGATCGTAAATCACTCTAATCCACGATAGGTTACAGTACCTGCAATTTGGGGAGGTTAGGTTAGGTTACGTTGGTTAGGTTAGGTTAGGTTAGGTTAGGTTGGGTTAGGCTCAAATTTAACCAGGAGACTCCAAATTTCGTTTTCTCACATAAACTTGATCGTAAATCACTCTAATCCACGATAGGTTACAGTACCTGCAATTTGGGGAGGTTAGGTTAGGTTACGTTGGTTAGGTTAGGTTAGGTTAGGTTAGGTTAGGTTAGGTTAGGTTAGGCTCAAATTTAACCAGGAGACTCCAAATTTCGTTTTCTCACATAAACTTGATCGTAAATCACTCTAATCCACGATAGGTTACAGTACCTGCAATTTGGGGAGGTTAGGTTAGGTTACGTTGGTTAGGTTAGGTTAGGTTAGGTTAGGTTAGGTTAGGTTAGGTTAGGCTCAAATTTAACCAGGAGACTCCAAATTTCGTTTTCTCACATAAACTTGCTCGTAAAGCACTCTAATCCACGATAGGTTACAGTACCTGCAATTTGGGGAGGTTAGGTTAGGTTACGTTGGTTAGGTTAGGTTAGGTTAGGTTAGGTTAGGTTAGGTTAGGCTCAAATTTAACCAGGAGACTCCAAATTTCGTTTTCTCACATAAACTTGATCGTAAATCACTCTAATCCACGATAGGTTACAGTACCTGCAATTTGGGGAGGTTAGGTTAGGTTACGTTGGTTAGGTTAGGTTAGGTTAGGTTAGGTTAGGTTAGGTTAGGTTAGGCTCAAATTTAACCAGGAGACTCCAAATTTCGTTTTCTCACATAAACTTGATCGTAAATCACTCTAATCCACGATAGGTTACAGTACCTGCAATTTGGGGAGGTTAGGTTAGGTTACGTTGGTTAGGTTAGGTTAGGTTAGGTTAGGTTAGGTTAGGCTCAAATTTAACCAGGAGACTCCAAATTTCGTTTTCTCACATAAACTTGATCGTAAATCACTCTAATCCACGATAGGTTACAGTACCTGCAATTTGGGGAGGTTAGGTTAGGTTACGTTGGTTAGGTTAGGTTAGGTTAGGTTAGGTTAGGTTAGGTTAGGCTCAAATTTAACCAGGAGACTCCAAATTTCGTTTTCTCACATAAACTTGATCGTAAATCACTCTAATCCACGATAGGTTACAGTACCTGCAATTTGGGGAGGTTAGGTTAGGTTACGTTGGTTAGGTTAGGTTAGGTTAGGTTAGGTTAGGTTAGGCTCAAATTTAACCAGGAGACTCCAAATTTCGTTTTCTCACATAAACTTGATCGTAAATCACTCTAATCCACGATAGGTTACAGTACCTGCAATTTGGGGAGGTTAGGTTAGGTTACGTTGGTTAGGTTAGGTTAGGTTAGGTTAGGTTAGGTTAGGCTCAAATTTAACCAGGAGACTCCAAATTTCGTTTTCTCACATAAACTTGATCGTAAATCACTCTAATCCACGATAGGTTACAGTACCTGCAATTTGGGGAGGTTAGGTTAGGTTACGTTGGTTAGGTTAGGTTAGGTTAGGTTAGGTTAGGTTAGGTTAGGCTCAAATTTAACCAGGAGACTCCAAATTTCGTTTTCTCACATAAACTTGATCGTAAATCACTCTAATCCACGATAGGTTACAGTACCTGCAATTTGGGGAGGTTAGGTTAGGTTACGTTGGTTAGGTTAGGTTAGGTTAGGTTAGGTTAGGTTAGGCTCAAATTTAACCAGGAGACTCCAAATTTCGTTTTCTCACATAAACTTGATCGTAAATCACTCTAATCCACGATAGGTTACAGTACCTGCAATTTGGGGAGGTTAGGTTAGGTTACGTTGGTTAGGTTAGGTTAGGTTAGGTTAGGTTAGGTTAGGTTAGGCTCAAATTTAACCAGGAGACTCCAAATTTCGTTTTCTCACATAAACTTGATCGTAAATCACTCTAATCCACGATAGGTTACAGTACCTGCAATTTGGGGAGGTTAGGTTAGGTTACGTTGGTTAGGTTAGGTTAGGTTAGGTTAGGTTAGGTTAGGTTAGGTTAGGCTCAAATTTAACCAGGAGACTCCAAATTTCGTTTTCTCACATAAACTTGATCGTAAATCACTCTAATCCACGATAGGTTACAGTACCTGCAATTTGGGGAGGTTAGGTTAGGTTACGTTGGTTAGGTTAGGTTAGGTTAGGTTAGGTTAGGTTAGGTTAGGTTAGGCTCAAATTTAACCAGGAGACTCCAAATTTCGTTTTCTCACATAAACTTGATCGTAAATCACTCTAATCCACGATAGGTTACAGTACCTGCAATTTGGGGAGGTTAGGTTAGGTTACGTTGGTTAGGTTAGGTTAGGTTAGGTTAGGTTAGGTTAGGTTAGGCTCAAATTTAACCAGGAGACTCCAAATTTCGTTTTCTCACATAAACTTGATCGTAAATCACTCTAATCCACGATAGGTTACAGTACCTGCAATTTGGGGAGGTTAGGTTAGGTTACGTTGGTTAGGTTAGGTTAGGTTAGGTTAGGTTAGGTTAGGTTAGGTTAGGCTCAAATTTAACCAGGAGACTCCAAATTTCGTTTTCTCACATAAACTTGATCGTAAATCACTCTAATCCACGATAGGTTACAGTACCTGCAATTTGGGGAGGTTAGGTTAGGTTACGTTGGTTAGGTTAGGTTAGGTTAGGTTAGGTTAGGTTAGGCTCAAATTTAACCAGGAGACTCCAAATTTCGTTTTCTCACATAAACTTGATCGTAAATCACTCTAATCCACGATAGGTTACAGTACCTGCAATTTGGGGAGGTTAGGTTAGGTTACGTTGGTTAGGTTAGGTTAGGTTAGGTTAGGTTAGGTTAGGTTAGGTTAGGCTCAAATTTAACCAGGAGACTCCAAATTTCGTTTTCTCACATAAACTTGATCGTAAATCACTCTAATCCACGATAGGTTACAGTACCTGCAATTTGGGGAGGTTAGGTTAGGTTACGTTGGTTAGGTTAGGTTAGGTTAGGTTAGGTTAGGTTAGGCTCAAATTTAACCAGGAGACTCCAAATTTCGTTTTCTCACATAAACTTGATCGTAAATCACTCTAATCCACGATAGGTTACAGTACCTGCAATTTGGGGAGGTTAGGTTAGGTTACGTTGGTTAGGTTAGGTTAGGTTAGGTTAGGTTAGGTTAGGCTCAAATTTAACCAGGAGACTCCAAATTTCGTTTTCTCACATAAACTTGATCGTAAATCACTCTAATCCACGATAGGTTACAGTACCTGCAATTTGGGGAGGTTAGGTTAGGTTACGTTGGTTAGGTTAGGTTAGGTTAGGTTAGGTTAGGTTAGGTTAGGCTCAAATTTAACCAGGAGACTCCAAATTTCGTTTTCTCACATAAACTTGATCGTAAATCACTCTAATCCACGATAGGTTACAGTACCTGCAATTTGGGGAGGTTAGGTTAGGTTACGTTGGTTAGGTTAGGTTAGGTTAGATTAGGTTAGGTTAGGTTAGGTTAGGCTCAAATTTAACCAGGAGACTCCAAATTTCGTTTTCTCACATAAACTTGATCGTAAATCACTCTAATCCACGATAGGTTACAGTACCTGCAATTTGGGGAGGTTAGGTTAGGTTACGTTGGTTAGGTTAGGTTAGGTTAGGTTAGGTTAGGTTAGGTTAGGCTCAAATTTAACCAGGAGACTCCAAATTTCGTTTTCTCACATAAACTTGATCGTAAATCACTCTAATCCACGATAGGTTACAGTACCTGCAATTTGGGGAGGTTAGGTTAGGTTACGTTGGTTAGGTTAGGTTAGGTTAGGTTAGGTTAGGCTCAAATTTAACCAGGAGACTCCAAATTTCGTTTTCTCACATAAACTTGATCGTAAATCACTCTAATCCACGATAGGTTACAGTACCTGCAATTTGGGGAGGTTAGGTTAGGTTACGTTGGTTAGGTTAGGTTAGGTTAGGTTAGGCTCAAATTTAACCAGGAGACTCCAAATTTCGTTTTCTCACATAAACTTGATCGTAAATCACTCTAATCCACGATAGGTTACAGTACCTGCAATTTGGGGAGGTTAGGTTAGGTTACGTTGGTTAGGTTAGGTTAGGTTAGGTTAGGTTAGGTTAGGCTCAAATTTAACCAGGAGACTCCAAATTTCGTTTTCTCACATAAACTTGATCGTAAATCACTCTAATCCACGATAGGTTACAGTACCTGCAATTTGGGGAGGTTAGGTTAGGTTACGTTGGTTAGGTTAGGTTAGGTTAGGTTAGGTTAGGTTAGGCTCAAATTTAACCAGGAGACTCCAAATTTCGTTTTCTCACATAAACTTGATCGTAAATCACTCTAATCCACGATAGGTTACAGTACCTGCAATTTGGGGAGGTTAGGTTAGGTTACGTTGGTTAGGTTAGGTTAGGTTAGGTTAGGTTAGGTTAGGCTCAAATTTAACCAGGAGACTCCAAATTTCGTTTTCTCACATAAACTTGATCGTAAATCACTCTAATCCACGATAGGTTACAGTACCTGCAATTTGGGGAGGTTAGGTTAGGTTACGTTGGTTAGGTTAGGTTAGGTTAGGTTAGGTTAGGTTAGGCTCAAATTTAACCAGGAGACTCCAAATTTCGTTTTCTCACATAAACTTGATCGTAAATCACTCTAATCCACGATAGGTTACAGTACCTGCAATTTGGGGAGGTTAGGTTAGGTTACGTTGGTTAGGTTAGGTTAGGTTAGGTTAGGTTAGGTTAGGTTAGGCTCAAATTTAACCAGGAGACTCCAAATTTCGTTTTCTCACATAAACTTGATCGTAAATCACTCTAATCCACGATAGGTTACAGTACCTGCAATTTGGGGAGGTTAGGTTAGGTTACGTTGGTTAGGTTAGGTTAGGTTAGGTTAGGTTAGGTTAGGCTCAAATTTAACCAGGAGACTCCAAATTTCGTTTTCTCACATAAACTTGATCGTAAATCACTCTAATCCACGATAGGTTACAGTACCTGCAATTTGGGGAGGTTAGGTTAGGTTACGTTGGTTAGGTTAGGTTAGGTTAGGTTAGGTTAGGTTAGGCTCAAATTTAACCAGGAGACTCCAAATTTCGTTTTCTCACATAAACTTGATCGTAAATCACTCTAATCCACGATAGGTTACAGTACCTGCAATTTGGGGAGGTTAGGTTAGGTTACGTTGGTTAGGTTAGGTTAGGTTAGGTTAGGTTAGGTTAGGTTAGGCTCAAATTTAACCAGGAGACTCCAAATTTCGTTTTCTCACATAAACTTGATCGTAAATCACTCTAATCCACGATAGGTTACAGTACCTGCAATTTGGGGAGGTTAGGTTAGGTTACGTTGGTTAGGTTAGGTTAGGTTAGGTTAGGTTAGGTTAGGTTAGGTTAGGCTCAAATTTAACCAGGAGACTCCAAATTTCGTTTTCTCACATAAACTTGATCGTAAATCACTCTAATCCACGATAGGTTACAGTACCTGCAATTTGGGGAGGTTAGGTTAGGTTACGTTGGTTAGGTTAGGTTAGGTTAGGTTAGGTTAGGTTAGGTTAGGTTAGGCTCAAATTTAACCAGGAGACTCCAAATTTCGTTTTCTCACATAAACTTGATCGTAAATCACTCTAATCCACGATAGGTTACAGTACCTGCAATTTGGGGAGGTTAGGTTAGGTTACGTTGGTTAGGTTAGGTTAGGTTAGGTTAGGTTAGGTTAGGCTCAAATTTAACCAGGAGACTCCAAATTTCGTTTTCTCACATAAACTTCATCGTAAATCACTCTAATCCACGATAGGTTACAGTACCTGCAATTTGGGGAGGTTAGGTTAGGTTACGTTGGTTAGGTTAGGTTAGGTTAGGTTAGGTTAGGTTAGGTTAGGTTAGGCTCAAATTTAACCAGGAGACTCCAAATTTCGTTTTCTCACATAAACTTGATCGTAAATCACTCTAATCCACGATAGGTTACAGTACCTGCAATTTGGGGAGGTTAGGTTAGGTTACGTTGGTTAGGTTAGGTTAGGTTAGGTTAGGTTAGGTTAGGCTCAAATTTAACCAGGAGACTCCAAATTTCGTTTTCTCACATAAACTTGATCGTAAATCACTCTAATCCACAATAGGTTACAGTAAATGCAATTTGGGGAGGTTAGGTTAGGTTACGTTGGTTAGGTTAGGTTAGGTTAGGTTAGGTTAGGTTAGGTTAGGTTAGGCTCAAATTTAACCAGGAGACTCCAAATTTCGTTTTCTCACATAAACTTGATCGTAAATCACTCTAATCCACGATAGGTTACAGTAGCTGCAATTTGGGGAGGTTAGGTTAGGTTACGTTGTTTAGGTTACGTTAGGTTAGGTTAGGTTAGGTTAGGTTAGGTTAGGCTCAAATTTAACCAGGAGACTCCAAATTTCGTTTTCTCACATAAACTTGATCGTAAATCACTCTAATCCACGATAGGTTACAGTACCTGCAATTTGGGGAGGTTAGGTTAGGTTACGTTGGTTAGGTTAGGTTAGGTTAGGTTAGGTTAGGTTAGGTTAGGCTCAAATTTAACCAGGAGACTCCAAATTTCGTTTTCTCACATAAACTTGATCGTAAATCACTCTAATCCACGATAGGTTACAGTACCTGCAATTTGGGGAGGTTAGGTTAGGTTACGTTGGTTAGGTTAGGTTAGGTTAGGTTAGGTTAGGCTCAAATTTAACCAGGAGACTCCAAATTTCGTTTTCTCACATAAACTTGATCGTAAATCACTCTAATCCACGATAGGTTACAGTACCTGCAATTTGGGGAGGTTAGGTTAGGTTACGTTGGTTAGGTTAGGTTAGGTTAGGTTAGGTTAGGTTAGGCTCAAATTTAACCAGGAGACTCCAAATTTCGTTTTCTCACATAAACTTGATCGTAAATCACTCTAATCCACGATAGGTTACAGTACCTGCAATTTGGGGAGGTTAGGTTAGGTTACGTTGGTTAGGTTAGGTTAGGTTAGGTTAGGTTAGGTTAGGTTAGGTTAGGCTCAAATTTAACCAGGAGACTCCAAATTTCGTTTTCTCACATAAACTTGATCGTAAATCACTCTAATCCACGATAGGTTACAGTACCTGCAATTTGGGGAGGTTAGGTTAGGTTACGTTGGTTAGGTTAGGTTAGGTTAGGTTAGGTTAGGTTAGGTTAGGTTAGGCTCAAATTTAACCAGGAGACTCCAAATTTCGTTTTCTCACATAAACTTGATCGTAAATCACTCTAATCCACGATAGGTTACAGTACCTGCAATTTGGGGAGGTTAGGTTAGGTTACGTTGGTTAGGTTAGGTTAGGTTAGGTTAGGTTAGGTTAGGCTCAAATTTAACCAGGAGACTCCAAATTTCGTTTTCTCACATAAACTTGATCGTAAATCACTCTAATCCACGATAGGTTACAGTACCTGCAATTTGGGGAGGTTAGGTTAGGTTACGTTGGTTATGTTAGGTTAGGATAGGTTAGGTTAGGTTTGCTCAAATTTAACCAGGAGACTCCAAATTTCGTTTTCTCACATAAACTTGATCGTAAATCACTCTAATCCACGATAGGTTACAGTACCTGCAATTTGGGGAGGTTAGGTTAGGTTACGTTGGTTAGGTTAGGTTAGGTTAGGTTAGGTTAGGTTAGGTTAGGTTAGGCTCAAATTTAACCAGGAGACTCCAAATTTCGTTTTCTCACATAAACTTGATCGTAAATCACTCTAATCCACGATAGGTTACAGTACCTGCAATTTGGGGAGGTTAGGTTAGGTTACGTTGGTTAGGTTAGGTTAGGTTAGGTTAGGTTAGGTTAGGTTAGGTTAGGTTAGGCTCAAATTTAACCAGGAGACTCCAAATTTCGTTTTCTCA
This sequence comes from Penaeus vannamei, assembly GCF_042767895.1. NCBI lineage: Eukaryota > Metazoa > Arthropoda > Malacostraca > Decapoda > Penaeidae > Penaeus > Penaeus vannamei. The sequence continues at coordinate 2,146,029 of NC_091592.1, read as the reverse complement.
CATAAACTTGATCGTAAATCACTCTAATCCACGATAGGTTACAGTACCTGCAATTTGGGGAGGTTAGGTTAGGTTACGTTGGTTAGGTTAGGTTAGGTTAGGTTAGGTTAGGTTAGGCTCAAATTTAACCAGGAGACTCCAAATTTCGTTTTCTCACATAAACTTGATCGTAAATCACTCTAATCCACGATAGGTTACAGTACCTGCAATTTGGGGAGGTTAGGTTAGGTTACGTTGGTTAGGTTAGGTTAGGTTAGGTTAGGTTAGGTTAGGTTAGGTTAGGTTAGGCTCAAATTTAACCAGGAGACTCCAAATTTCGTTTTCTCACATAAACTTGATCGTAAATCACTCTAATCCACGATAGGTTACAGTACCTGCAATTTGGGGAGGTTAGGTTAGGTTACGTTGGTTAGGTTAGGTTAGGTTAGGTTAGGTTAGGTTAGGTTAGGTTAGGCTCAAATTTAACCAGGAGACTCCAAATTTCGTTTTCTCACATAAACTTGATCGTAAATCACTCTAATCCACGATAGGTTACAGTACCTGCAATTTGGGGAGGTTAGGTTAGGTTACGTTGGTTAGGTTAGGTTAGGTTAGGTTAGGTTAGGTTAGGTTAGGCTCAAATTTAACCAGGAGACTCCAAATTTCGTTTTCTCACATAAACTTGATCGTAAATGACTCTAATCCACGATAGGTTACAGTACCTGCAATTTGGGGAGGTTAGGTTAGGTTACGTTGGTTAGGTTAGGTTAGGTTAGGTTAGGTTAGGTTAGGCTCAAATTTAACCAGGAGACTCCAAATTTCGTTTTCTCACATAAACTTGATCGTAAATCACTCTAATCCACGATAGGTTACAGTACCTGCAATTTGGGGAGGTTAGGTTAGGTTACGTTGGTGAGGTTAGGTTAGGTTAGGCTCAAATTTAACCAGGAGACTCCAAATTTCGTTTTCTCACATAAACTTGATCGTAAATCACTCTAATCCACGATAGGTTACAGTACCTGCAATTTGGGGAGGTTAGGTTAGGTTACGTTGGTTAGGTTAGGTTAGGTTAGGTTAGGTTAGGTTAGGCTCAAATTTAACCAGGAGACTCCAAATTTCGTTTTCTCACATAAACTTGATCGTAAATCACTCTAATCCACGATAGGTTACAGTACCTGCAATTTGGGGAGGTTAGGTTAGGTTACGTTGGTTAGGTTAGGTTAGGTTAGGTTAGGTTAGGTTAGGTTAGGCTCAAATTTAACCAGGAGACTCCAAATTTCGTTTTCTCACATAAACTTGATCGTAAATCACTCTAATCCACGATAGGTTACAGTACCTGCAATTTGGGGAGGTTAGGTTAGGTTACGTTGGTTAGGTTAGGTTAGGTTAGGTTAGGTTAGGTTAGGTTAGGCTCAAATTTAACCAGGAGACTCCAAATTTCGTTTTCTCACATAAACTTGATCGTAAATCACTCTAATCCACGATAGGTTACAGTACCTGCAATTTGGGGAGGTTAGGTTAGGTTACGTTGGTTAGGTTAGGTTAGGTTAGGTTAGGTTAGGTTAGGTTAGGTTAGGCTCAAATTTAACCAGGAGACTCCAAATTTCGTTTTCTCACATAAACTTGATCGTAAATCACTCTAATCCACGATAGGTTACAGTACCTGCAATTTGGGGAGGTTAGGTTAGGTTACGTTGGTTAGGTTAGGTTAGGTTAGGTTAGGTTAGGTTAGGCTCAAATTTAACCAGGAGACTCCAAATTTCGTTTTCTCACATAAACTTGATCGTAAATCACTCTAATCCACGATAGGTTACAGTACCTGCAATTTGGGGAGGTTAGGTTAGGTTACGTTGGTTAGGTTAGGTTAGGTTAGGTTAGGTTAGGTTAGGTTAGGCTCAAATTTAACCAGGAGACTCCAAATTTCGTTTTCTCACATAAACTTGATCGTAAATCACTCTAATCCACGATAGGTTACAGTACCTGCAATTTGGGGAGGTTAGGTTAGGTTACGTTGGTTAGGTTAGGTTAGGTTAGGTTAGGTTAGGTTAGGTTAGGCTCAAATTTAACCAGGAGACTCCAAATTTCGTTTTCTCACATAAACTTGATCGTAAATCACTCTAATCCACGATAGGTTACAGTACCTGCAATTTGGGGAGGTTAGGTTAGGTTACGTTGGTTAGGTTAGGTTAGGTTAGGTTAGGTTAGGTTAGGCTCAAATTTAACCAGGAGACTCCAAATTTCGTTTTCTCACATAAACTTGATCGTAAATCACTCTAATCCACGATAGGTTACAGTACCTGCAATTTGGGGAGGTTAGGTTAGGTTACGTTGGTTAGGTTAGGTTAGGTTAGGTTAGGTTAGGTTAGGTTAGGCTCAAATTTAACCGGGAGACTCCAAATTTCGTTTTCTCACATAAACTTGATCGTAAATCACTCTAATCCACGATAGGTTACAGTACCTGCAATTTGGGGAGGTTAGGTTAGGTTACGTTGGTTAGGTTAGGTTAGGTTAGGTTAGGTTAGGTTAGGTTAGGTTAGGCTCAAATTTAACCAGGAGACTCCAAATTTCGTTTTCTCACATAAACTTGATCGTAAATCACTCTAATCCACGATAGGTTACAGTACCTGCAATTTGGGGAGGTTAGGTTAGGTTACGTTGGTTAGGTTAGGTTAGGTTAGGTTAGGTTAGGTTAGGTTAGGTTAGGCTCAAATTTAACCAGGAGACTCCAAATTTCGTTTTCTCACATAAACTTGATCGTAAATCACTCTAATCCACGATAGGTTACAGTATCTGCAATTTGGGGAGGTTAGGTTAGGTTACGTTGGTTAGGTTAGGTTAGGTTAGGTTAGGTTAGGTTAGGTTAGGCTCAAATTTAACCAGGAGACTCCAAATTTCGTTTTCTCACATAAACTTGATCGTAAATCACTCTAATCCACGATAGGTTACAGTACCTGCAATTTGGGGAGGTTAGGTTAGGTTACGTTGGTTAGGTTAGGTTAGGTTAGGTTAGGTTAGGTTAGGCTCAAATTTAACCAGGAGACTCCAAATTTCGTTTTCTCACATAAACTTGATCGTAAATCACTCTAATCCACGATAGGTTACAGTACCTGCAATTTGGGGAGGTTAGGTTAGGTTACGTTGGTTAGGTTAGGTTAGGTTAGGTTAGGTTAGGTTAGGCTCAAATTTAACCAGGAGACTCCAAATTTCGTTTTCTCACATAAACTTGATCGTAAATCACTCTAATCCACGATAGGTTACAGTACCTGCAATTTGGGGAGGTTAGGTTAGGTTACGTTGGTTAGGTTAGGTTAGGTTAGGTTAGGTTAGGTTAGGTTAGGTTAGGCTCAAATTTAACCAGGAGACTCCAAATTTCGTTTTCTCACATAAACTTGATCGTAAATCACTCTAATCCACGATAGGTTACAGTACCTGCAATTTGGGGAGGTTAGGTTAGGTTACGTTGGTTAGGTTAGGTTAGGTTAGGTTAGGTTAGGTTAGGTTAGGTTAGGCTCAAATTTAACCAGGAGACTCCAAATTTCGTTTTCTCACATAAACTTGATCGTAAATCACTCTAATCCACGATAGGTTACAGTACCTGCAATTTGGGGAGGTTAGGTTAGGTTACGTTGGTTAGGTTAGGTTAGGTTAGGTTAGGTTAGGTTAGGTTAGGTTAGGCTCAAATTTAACCAGGAGACTCCAAATTTCGTTTTCTCACATAAACTTGATCGTAAATCACTCTAATCCACGATAGGTTACAGTACCTGCAATTTGGGGAGGTTAGGTTAGGTTACGTTGGTTAGGTTAGGTTAGGTTAGGTTAGGTTAGGTTAGGTTAGGCTCAAATTTAACCAGGAGACTCCAAATTTCGTTTTCTCACATAAACTTGATCGTAAATCACTCTAATCCACGATAGGTTACAGTACCTGCAATTTGGGGAGGTTAGGTTAGGTTACGTTGGTTAGGTTAGGTTAGGTTAGGTTAGGTTAGGTTAGGTTAGGCTCAAATTTAACCAGGAGACTCCAAATTTCGTTTTCTCACATAAACTTGATCGTAAATCACTCTAATCCACGATAGGTTACAGTACCTGCAATTTGGGGAGGTTAGGTTAGGTTACGTTGGTTAGGTTAGGTTAGGTTAGGTTAGGTTAGGTTAGGTTAGGTTAGGCTCAAATTTAACCAGGAGACTCCAAATTTCGTTTTCTCACATAAACTTGATCGTAAATCACTCTAATCCACGATAGGTTACAGTACCTGCAATTTGGGGAGGTTAGGTTAGGTTACGTTGGTTAGGTTAGGTTAGGTTAGGTTAGGTTAGGTTAGGCTCAAATTTAACCAGGAGACTCCAAATTTCGTTTTCTCACATAAACTTGATCGTAAATCACTCTAATCCACGATAGGTTACAGTACCTGCAATTTGGGGAGGTTAGGTTAGGTTACGTTGGTTAGGTTAGGTTAGGTTAGGTTAGGTTAGGTTAGGTTAGGTTAGGCTCAAATTTAACCAGGAGACTCCAAATTTCGTTTTCTCACATAAACTTGATCGTAAATCACTCTAATCCACGATAGGTTACAGTACCTGCAATTTGGGGAGGTTAGGTTAGGTTACGTTGGTTAGGTTAGGTTAGGTTAGGTTAGGTTAGGTTAGGTTAGGCTCAAATTTAACCAGGAGACTCCAAATTTCGTTTTCTCACATAAACTTGATCGTAAATCACTCTAATCCACGATAGGTTACAGTACCTGCAATTTGGGGAGGTTAGGTTAGGTTACGTTGGTTAGGTTAGGTTAGGTTAGGTTAGGTTAGGTTAGGTTAGGTTAGGTTAGGCTCAAATTTAACCAGGAGACTCCAAATTTCGTTTTCTCACATAAACTTGATCGTAAATCACTCTAATCCACGATAGGTTACAGTACCTGCAATTTGGGGAGGTTAGGTTAGGTTACGTTGGTTAGGTTAGGTTAGGTTAGGTTAGGTTAGGTTAGGTTAGGTTAGGCTCAAATTTAACCAGGAGACTCCAAATTTCGTTTTCTCACATAAACTTGATCGTAAATCACTCTAATCCACGATAGGTTACAGTACCTGCAATTTGGGGAGGTTAGGTTAGGTTACGTTGGTTAGGTTAGGTTAGGTTAGGTTAGGTTAGGTTAGGTTAGGTTAGGTTAGGCTCAAATTTAACCAGGAGACTCCAAATTTCGTTTTCTCACATAAACTTGATCGTAATTCACTCTAATCCACGATAGGTTACAGTACCTGCAATTTGGGGAGGTTAGGTTAGGTTACGTTGGTTAGGTTAGGTTAGGTTAGGTTAGGTTAGGTTAGGTTAGGTTAGGCTCAAATTTAACCAGGAGACTCCAAATTTCGTTTTCTCACATAAACTTGATCGTAAATCACTCTAATCCACGATAGGTTACAGTACCTGCAATTTGGGGAGGTTAGGTTAGGTTACGTTGGTTAGGTTAGGTTAGGTTAGGTTAGGTTAGGTTAGGTTAGGCTCAAATTTAACCAGGAGACTCCAAATTTCGTTTTCTCACATAAACTTGATCGTAAATCACTCTAATCCACGATAGGTTACAGTACCTGCAATTTGGGGAGGTTAGGTTAGGTTACGTTGGTTAGGTTAGGTTAGGTTAGGTTAGGTTAGGTTAGGTTAGGTTAGGCTCAAATTTAACCAGGAGACTCCAAATTTCGTTTTCTCACATAAACTTGATCGTAAATCACTCTAATCCACGATAGGTTACAGTACCTGCAATTTGGGGAGGTTAGGTTAGGTTACGTTGGTTAGGTTAGGTTAGGTTAGGTTAGGTTAGGTTAGGTTAGGTTAGGCTCAAATTTAACCAGGAGACTCCAAATTTCGTTTTCTCACATAAACTTGATCGTAAATCACTCTAATCCACGATAGGTTACAGTACCTGCAATTTGGGGAGGTTAGGTTAGGTTACGTTGGTTAGGTTAGGTTAGGTTAGGTTAGGTTAGGTTAGGTTAGGTTAGGCTCAAATTTAACCAGGAGACTCCAAATTTCGTTTTCTCACATAAACTTGATCGTAAATCACTCTAATCCACGATAGGTTACAGTACCTGCAATTTGGGGAGGTTAGGTTAGGTTACGTTGGTTAGGTTAGGTTAGGTTAGGTTAGGTTAGGTTAGGTTAGGTTAGGCTCAAATTTAACCAGGAGACTCCAAATTTCGTTTTCTCACATAAACTTGATCGTAAATCACTCTAATCCACGATAGGTTACAGTACCTGCAATTTGGGGAGGTTAGGTTAGGTTACGTTGGTTAGGTTAGGTTAGGTTAGGTTAGGTTAGGTTAGGTTAGGTTAGGCTCAAATTTAACCAGGAGACTCCAAATTTCGTTTTCTCACATAAACTTGATCGTAAATCACTCTAATCCACGATAGGTTACAGTACCTGCAATTTGGGGAGGTTAGGTTAGGTTACGTTGGTTAGGTTAGGTTAGGTTAGGTTAGGTTAGGTTAGGTTAGGTTAGGCTCAAATTTAACCAGGAGACTCCAAATTTCGTTTTCTCACATAAACTTGATCGTAAATCACTCTAATCCACGATAGGTTACAGTACCTGCAATTTGGGGAGGTTAGGTTAGGTTACGTTGGTTAGGTTAGGTTAGGTTAGGTTAGGTTAGGTTAGGCTCAAATTTAACCAGGAGACTCCAAATTTCGTTTTCTCACATAAACTTGATCGTAAATCACTCTAATCCACGATAGGTTACAGTACCTGCAATTTGGGGAGGTTAGGTTAGGTTACGTTGGTTAGGTTAGGTTAGGTTAGGTTAGGTTAGGTTAGGTTAGGTTAGGCTCAAATTTAACCAGGAGACTCCAAATTTCGTTTTCTCACATAAACTTGATCGTAAATCACTCTAATCCACGATAGGTTACAGTACCTGCAATTTGGGGAGGTTAGGTTAGGTTACGTTGGTTAGGTTAGGTTAGGTTAGGTTAGGTTAGGTTAGGCTCAAATTTAACCAGGAGACTCCAAATTTCGTTTTCTCACATAAACTTGATCGTAAATCACTCTAATCCACGATAGGTTACAGTACCTGCAATTTGGGGAGGTTAGGTTAGGTTACGTTGGTTAGGTTAGGTTAGGTTAGGTTAGGTTAGGTTAGGTTAGGCTCAAATTTAACCAGGAGACTCCAAATTTCGTTTTCTCACATAAACTTGATCGTAAATCACTCTAATCCACGATAGGTTACAGTACCTGCAATTTGGGGAGGTTAGGTTAGGTTACGTTGGTTAGGTTAGGTTAGGTTAGGTTAGGTTAGGTTAGGTTAGGCTCAAATTTAACCAGGAGACTCCAAATTTCGTTTTCTCACATAAACTTGATCGTAAATCACTCTAATCCACGATAGGTTACAGTACCTGCAATTTGGGGAGGTTAGGTTAGGTTACGTTGGTTAGGTTAGGTTAGGTTAGGTTAGGTTAGGTTAGGTTAGGTTAGGCTCAAATTTAACCAGGAGACTCCAAATTTCGTTTTCTCACATAAACTTGATCGTAAATCACTCTAATCCACGATAGGTTACAGTACCTGCAATTTGGGGAGGTTAGGTTAGGTTACGTTGGTTAGGTTAGGTTAGGTTAGGTTAGGTTAGGTTAGGCTCAAATTTAACCAGGAGACTCCAAATTTCGTTTTCTCACATAAACTTGATCGTAAATCACTCTAATCCACGATAGGTTACAGTACCTGCAATTTGGGGAGGTTAGGTTAGGTTACGTTGGTTAGGTTAGGTTAGGTTAGGTTAGGTTAGGCTCAAATTTAACCAGGAGACTCCAAATTTCGTTTTCTCACATAAACTTGATCGTAAATCACTCTAATCCACGATAGGTTACAGTACCTGCAATTTGGGGAGGTTAGGTTAGGTTACGTTGGTTAGGTTAGGTTAGGTTAGGTTAGGTTAGGTTAGGTTAGGTTAGGCTCAAATTTAACCAGGAGACTCCAAATTTCGTTTTCTCACATAAACTTGATCGTAAATCACTCTAATCCACGATAGGTTACAGTACCTGCAATTTGGGGAGGTTAGGTTAGGTTACGTTGGTTAGGTTAGGTTAGGTTAGGTTAGGTTAGGTTAGGTTAGGCTCAAATTTAACCAGGAGACTCCAAATTTCGTTTTCTCACATAAACTTGATCGTAAATCACTCTAATCCACGATAGGTTACAGTACCTGCAATTTGGGGAGGTTAGGTTAGGTTACGTTGGTTAGGTTAGGTTAGGTTAGGTTAGGTTAGGTTAGGTTAGGTTAGGCTCAAATTTAACCAGGAGACTCCAAATTTCGTTTTCTCACATAAACTTGATCGTAAATCACTCTAATCCACGATAGGTTACAGTACCTGCAATTTGGGGAGGTTAGGTTAGGTTACGTTGGTTAGGTTAGGTTAGGTTAGGTTAGGTTAGGTTAGGTTAGGTTAGGCTCAAATTTAACCAGGAGACTCCAAATTTCGTTTTCTCACATAAACTTGATCGTAAATCACTCTAATCCACGATAGGTTACAGTACCTGCAATTTGGGGAGGTTAGGTTAGGTTACGTTGGTTAGGTTAGGTTAGGTTAGGTTAGGTTAGGTTAGGTTAGGTTAGGCTCAAATTTAACCAGGAGACTCCAAATTTCGTTTTCTCACATAAACTTGATCGTAAATCACTCTAATCCACGATAGGTTACAGTACCTGCAATTTGGGGAGGTTAGGTTAGGTTACGTTGGTTAGGTTAGGTTAGGTTAGGTTAGGTTAGGTTAGGTTAGGTTAGGCTCAAATTTAACCAGGAGACTCCAAATTTCGTTTTCTCACATAAACTTGATCGTAAATCACTCTAATCCACGATAGGTTACAGTACCTGCAATTTGGGGAGGTTAGGTTAGGTTACGTTGGTTAGGTTAGGTTAGGTTAGGTTAGGTTAGGTTAGGTTAGGTTAGGCTCAAATTTAACCAGGAGACTCCAAATTTCGTTTTCTCACATAAACTTGATCGTAAATCACTCTAATCCACGATAGGTTACAGTACCTGCAATTTGGGGAGGTTAGGTTAGGTTACGTTGGTTAGGTTAGGTTAGGTTAGGTTAGGTTAGGTTAGGTTAGGCTCAAATTTAACCAGGAGACTCCAAATTTCGTTTTCTCACATAAACTTGATCGTAAATCACTCTAATCCACGATAGGTTACAGTACCTGCAATTTGGGGAGGTTAGGTTAGGTTACGTTGGTTAGGTTAGGTTAGGTTAGGTTAGGTTAGGTTAGGTTAGGCTCAAATTTAACCAGGAGACTCCAAATTTCGTTTTCTCACATAAACTTGATCGTAAATCACTCTAATCCACGATAGGTTACAGTACCTGCAATTTGGGGAGGTTAGGTTAGGTTACGTTGGTTAGGTTAGGTTAGGTTAGGTTAGGTTAGGTTAGGTTAGGTTAGGCTCAAATTTAACCAGGAGACTCCAAATTTCGTTTTCTCACATAAACTTGATCGTAAATCACTCTAATCCACGATAGGTTACAGTACCTGCAATTTGGGGAGGTTAGGTTAGGTTACGTTGGTTAGGTTAGGTTAGGTTAGGTTAGGTTAGGTTAGGTTAGGCTCAAATTTAACCAGGAGACTCCAAATTTCGTTTTCTCACATAAACTTGATCGTAAATCACTCTAATCCACGATAGGTTACAGTACCTGCAATTTGGGGAGGTTAGGTTAGGTTACGTTGGTTAGGTTAGGTTAGGTTAGGTTAGGTTAGGTTAGGTTAGGTTAGGCTCAAATTTAACCAGGAGACTCCAAATTTCGTTTTCTCACATAAACTTGATCGTAAATCACTCTAATCCACGATAGGTTACAGTACCTGCAATTTGGGGAGGTTAGGTTAGGTTACGTTGGTTAGGTTAGGTTAGGTTAGGTTAGGTTAGGTTAGGTTAGGTTAGGCTCAAATTTAACCAGGAGACTCCAAATTTCGTTTTCTCACATAAACTTGATCGTAAATCACTCTAATCCACGATAGGTTACAGTACCTGCAATTTGGGGAGGTTAGGTTAGGTTACGTTGGTTAGGTTAGGTTAGGTTAGGTTAGGTTAGGTTAGGTTAGGTTAGGCTCAAATTTAACCAGGAGACTCCAAATTTCGTTTTCTCACATAAACTTGATCGTAAATCACTCTAATCCACGATAGGTTACAGTACCTGCAATTTGGGGAGGTTAGGTTAGGTTACGTTGGTTAGGTTAGGTTAGGTTAGGTTAGGTTAGGTTAGGTTAGGTTAGGCTCAAATTTAACCAGGAGACTCCAAATTTCGTTTTCTCACATAAACTTGATCGTAAATCACTCTAATCCACGATAGGTTACAGTACCTGCAATTTGGGGAGGTTAGGTTAGGTTACGTTGGTTAGGTTAGGTTAGGTTAGGTTAGGTTAGGTTAGGTTAGGTTAGGCTCAAATTTAACCAGGAGACTCCAAATTTCGTTTTCTCACATAAACTTGATCGTAAATCACTCTAATCCACGATAGGTTACAGAACCTGCAATTTGGGGAGGTTAGGTTAGGTTACGTTGGTTAGGTTAGGTTAGGTTAGGTTAGGTTAGGTTAGGTTAGGTTAGGCTCAAATTTAACCAGGAGACTCCAAATTTCGTTTTCTCACATAAACTTGATCGTAAATCACTCTAATCCACGATAGGTTACAGTACCTGCAATTTGGGGAGGTTAGGTTAGGTTACGTTGGTTAGGTTAGGTTAGGTTAGGTTAGGTTAGGTTAGGTTAGGTTAGGCTCAAATTTAACCAGGAGACTCCAAATTTCGTTTTCTCACATAAACTTGATCGTAAATCACTCTAATCCACGATAGGTTACAGTACCTGCAATTTGGGGAGGTTAGGTTAGGTTACGTTGGTTAGGTTAGGTTAGGTTAGGTTAGGTTAGGTTAGGTTAGGTTAGGCTCAAATTTAACCAGGAGACTCCAAATTTCGTTTTCTCACATAAACTTGATCGTAAATCACTCTAATCCACGATAGGTTACAGTACCTGCAATTTGGGGAGGTTAGGTTAGGTTACGTTGGTTAGGTTAGGTTAGGTTAGGTTAGGTTAGGTTAGGTTAGGTTAGGCTCAAATTTAACCACGGGACTCCAAATTTCGTTTTCTCACATAAACTTGATCGTAAATCACTCTAATCCACGATAGGTTACAGTACCTGCAATTTGGGGAGGTTAGGTTAGGTTACGTTGGTTAGGTTAGGTTAGGTTAGGTTAGGTTAGGTTAGGTTAGGTTAGGCTCAAATTTAACCAGGAGACTCCAAATTTCGTTTTCTCACATAAACTTGATCGTAAATCACTCTAATCCACGATAGGTTACAGTACCTGCAATTTGGGGAGGTTAGGTTAGGTTACGTTGGTTAGGTTAGGTTAGGTTAGGTTAGGTTAGGTTAGGTTAGGCTCAAATTTAACCAGGAGACTCCAAATTTCGTTTTCTCACATAAACTTGATCGTAAATCACTCTAATCCACGAAAGGGTTACAGTACCTGCAATTTGGGGAGGTTAGGTTAGGATACGTTGGTTAGGTTAGGTTAGGTTAGGTTAGGTTAGGTTAGGTTAGGTTAGGCTCAAATTTAACCAGGAGACTCCAAATTTCGTTTTCTCACATAAACTTGATCGTAAATCACTCTAATCCACGATAGGTTACAGTACCTGCAATTTGGGGAGGTTAGGTTAGGTTACGTTGGTTAGGTTAGGTTAGGTTAGGTTAGGTTAGGTTAGGTTAGGTTAGGCTCAAATTTAACCAGGAGACTCCAAATTTCGTTTTCTCACATAAACTTGATCGTAAATCACTCTAATCCACGATAGGTTACAGTACCTGCAATTTGGGGAGGTTAGGTTAGGTTACGTTGGTTAGGTTAGGTTAGGTTAGGTTAGGTTAGGTTAGGCTCAAATTTAACCAGGAGACTCCAAATTTCGTTTTCTCACATAAACTTGATCGTAAATCACTCTAATCCACGATAGGTTACAGTACCTGCAATTTGGGGAGGTTAGGTTAGGTTACGTTGGTTAGGTTAGGTTAGGTTAGGTTAGGTTAGGTTAGGTTAGGTTAGGCTCATATTTAACCAGGAGACTCCAAATTTCGTTTTCTCACATAAACTTGATCGTAAATCACTCTAATCCACGATAGGTTACAGTACCTGCAATTTGGGGAGGTTAGGTTAGGTTACGTTGGTTAGGTTAGGTTAGGTTAGGTTAGGTTAGGTTAGGTTAGGTTAGGCTCAAATTTAACCAGGAGACTCCAAATTTCGTTTTCTCACATAAACTTGATCGTAAATCACTCTAATCCACGATAGGTTACAGTACCTGCAATTTGGGGAGGTTAGGTTAGGTTACGTTGGTTAGGTTAGGTTAGGTTAGGTTAGGTTAGGTTAGGTTAGGTTAGGTTAGGCTCAAATTTAACCAGGAGACTCCAAATTTCGTTTTCTCACATAAACTTGATCGTAAATCACTCTAATCCACGATAGGTTACAGTACCTGCAATTTGGGGAGGTTAGGTTAGGTTACGTTGGTTAGGTTAGGTTAGGTTAGGTTAGGTTAGGTTAGGTTAGGCTCAAATTTAACCAGGAGACTCCAAATTTCGTTTTCTCACATAAACTTGATCGTAAATCACTCTAATCCACGATAGGTTACAGTACCTGCAATTTGGGGAGGTTAGGTTAGGTTACGTTGGTTAGGTTAGGTTAGGTTAGGTTAGGTTAGGTTAGGTTAGGTTAGGCTCAAATTTAACCAGGAGACTCCAAATTTCGTTTTCTCACATAAACTTGATCGTAAATCACTCTAATCCACGATAGGTTACAGTACCTGCAATTTGGGGAGGTTAGGTTAGGTTACGTTGGTTAGGTTAGGTTAGGTTAGGTTAGGTTAGGTTAGGTTAGGTTAGGCTCAAATTTAACCAGGAGACTCCAAATTTCGTTTTCTCACATAAACTTGATCGTAAATCACTCTAATCCACGATAGGTTACAGTACCTGCAATTTGGGGAGGTTAGGTTAGGTTACGTTGGTTAGGTTAGGTTAGGTTAGGTTAGGTTAGGTTAGGCTCAAATTTAACCAGGAGACTCCAAATTTCGTTTTCTCACATAAACTTGATCGTAAATCACTCTAATCCACGATAGGTTACAGTACCTGCAATTTGGGGAGGTTAGGTTAGGTTACGTTGGTTAGGTTAGGTTAG
>NC_091592.1:2109481-2129481 GCF_042767895.1 Penaeus vannamei | reverse complement strand
CTAACCTAACCTAAACTAACCTAACCTAACCTAACCTAACCTAACCAACGTAACCTAAACTAACCTCCCCAAATTGCAGGTACTGTAACCTATCGTGGATTAGAGTGATTTACGATCAAGTTTATGTGAGAAAACGAAATTTGGAGTCTCATGGTTACATTTGAGCCTAACCTAACCTAACCTAACCTAACCTAACCTAACCTAACCAACGTAACCTAACCTAACCTCCCCAAATTGCAGGTACTGTAAGCTATCGTGGATTAGAGTGATTTACGATCAAGTTTATGTGAGAAAACGAAATTTGGAGTCACCTGGTTAAATTTCAGCCTAACCTAACCTAACCTAACCTAATCTAACCTAACCTAACCTAACCAACGTAACCTAAACTAATCTCCCCAAATTGCAGGTACTGTAACCTATCGTGGATTAGAGTGATTTACGATCAAGTTTATGTGAGAAAACGAAATTTGGAGTCTCCTGGTTAAATTTGAGCCTAACCTAACCTAACCTAACCAAACCTAACCAACGTAACCTAACCTAACCTCCCCAAATTGCAGGTACTGTAACCTATCGTGTATTAGAGTGATTTACGATCAAGTTTATGTGAGAAAACGAAATTTGGAGTCTCCTGGTTAAATTTGAGCCTAACCTAACCTAACCTAACCTAACCTAACCTAACCAACGTAACCTAACCTAACCTCCCCAAATTGCAGGTACTGTAACCTATCGTGGATTAGAGTGATTTACGATCAAGTTTATGTGAGAAAACGAAATTTGGAGTCTCCTGGTTAAATTTGAGCCTAACCTAACCTAACCTAACCTAACCTAACCTAACCTAACCTAACCTAACCAACGTACCCTAACCTAACCTCCCCAAATTGCAGGTACTGTAACCTATCGTGGATTAGAGTGATTTAGGATAGAGTTTATGTGAGAAAACGAAATTTGGAGTCTCCTGGTTAAATTTCAGCCTAACCTAACCTAACCTAACCTAATCTAACCAAAACTAACCTAACCAACGTAACCTAAACTAACCTCCCCAAATTACAGGTACTGTAACCTATCGTGGATTAGAGTGATTTACGATCAAGTTTATGTGAGAAAACGAAATTTGGAGTCTCCTGGTTAAATTTGAGCCTAACCTAACCTAACCTAACCTAACCTAACCTAACCTAACCTAACCTAACCAATGTAACCTAACCTAACCTCCCCAAATTGTAGGTACTGTAACCTATCGTGGATTATTGTGATATACGATCAAGTTTATATGAGAAACGAAATTTGGAGTCTCCTGGTTAAATTTGAGCCTAACCTAACCTAACCTAACCTAACCCAACCTAACCTAACCAACGTAACCTAACCTAACCTCCCCAAATTGCAGGTACTGTAACCTATCGTGGATTAGAGCGATTTACGATCAAGTTTATGTGAGAAAACGAAATTTGGAGTCTCCTGGTTAAATTTGAGCCTAACCTAACCTAACCTAACCTAACCTAACCTAACCTAACCAACGTAACCTAACCTAACCTCCCCAAATTGCAGGTACTGTAACCTATCGTGGATTAGAGTGATTTACGATCAAGTTTATGTGAGAAAACGAAATTTGGAGTCTCCTGGTTAAATTTGAGACTAACCTAACCTAACCTAACCTAACCTAACCTAACCTAACCAACGTAACCTAACCTAAACTCCCCAAATTGCAGGTACTGTAACCTATCGTGGATTAGAGTGATTTACGATCAAGTTTATGTGAGAAAACGAAATTTGGAGTCTCCTGGTTAAATTTGAGCCTAACCTAACCTAACCTAACCTAACCTAACCTAACCTAACCAACGTAACCTAAACTAACCTCCCCAAATTGCAGGTACTGTAACCTATCGTGGATTAGAGTGATTTACGATCAAGTTTATGTGAGAAAACGAAATTTGGAGTCTCCTGGTTAAATTTGAGCCTAACCTAACCTAACCTAACCTAACCAACGTAACCTAACCTAACCTCACCAAATTGCAGGTACTGTAACCTATCGTGGATTAGAGTGATTTACGATCAAGTTTATGTGAGAAAACGAAATTTGGAGTCTCCTGGTTAAATTTGAGCCTAACCTAACCTAACCTAACCTAACCTAACCTTACCAACGTAACCTAACCTATCCTCCCCAAATTGCAGGTACTGTAACCTATCGTGGATTAGAGTGATTTACGATCAAGTTTATGTGAGAAAACGAAATTTGGAGTCTCCTGGTTAAATTTGAGCCTAACCTAACCTAACCTAACCTAACCTAATCTAATCTAACCAACGTAACCTAACCTAACCTCTCCAAATTGCAGGTACTGTAACCTATCGTGGATTAGAGTCATTTACGATCAAGTTTATGTGAGAAAACGAAATTTGGAGTCTCCTGGTTAAATTTGAGCCTAACCTAACCTAACCTAACCTAATCTAACCTAACCTAACCTAACCAACGTAACCTAACCTAACCTCCCGAAATTGCAGGTACTGTAACCTATCGTGGATTAGAGTGATTTACGATCAAGTTGATGTGAGAAAACGAAATTTGGAGTCTCCTGGTTAAATTTGAGCCTAACCTAACCTAACCTAACCTAACCTAACCAACGTAACCTAACCTAACCTCCCCAAATTGCAGGTACTGTAACCTATCGTGGATTAGAGTGATTTACCATCAAGTTTATGTGAGAAAACGAAATTTGGAGTCTCCTGGTTAAATTTGAGCCTAACCTAACCTAACCTAACCTAACCTAACCTAACCTAACCTAACCAACGTAACCTAACCTAACCTCCCCAAATTGCAGGTACTGTAACCTATCGTGGATTAGAGTTATTTACGATCAAGTTTATGTGAGAAAACGAAATTTGGAGTCTCCTGGTTAAATTTGAGCCTAACCTAACCTAACTTAACCTAACTTAAACTAGCCTAACCTAACCAACGTAACCTAACCTAACCTCCCCAAATTGCAGGTACTGTAACCTATCGTGGATTAGAGTGATTTACGATCAAGTTTACGGGAGAAAACGAAATTTGGAGTCTCCTGGTTAAATTTGAGCCTAACCTAACCTAACCTAACCTAACCTAACCTAACCTAACCTAACCAACGTAACCTAACCTAACCTCCCCAAATTGCAGGTACTGTAACCTATCGTGGATTAGAGTGATTTACGATCAAGTTTATGTGAGAAAACGAAATTTGGAGTCTCCTGGTTAAATTTGAGCCTAACCTAACCTAACCTAACCTAATCTAACCTAACCTAACCTAACCAACGTAACCTAAACTAACCTCCCCAAATTGCAGGTACTGTAACCTATCGTGGATTAGAGTGATTTACGATCAAGTTTATGTGAGAAAACGAAATTTGGAGTCTCCTGGTTAAATTTGAGCCTAACCTAACCTAACCTAACCTAACCTAACCTAACCTAACCAACGTAACCTAACCTAACCTCCCCAAATTGCAGGTACTGTAACCTATCGTGGATTAGAGTGATTTACGATCAAGTTTATGTGAGAAAACGAAATTTGGAGTCTCCTGGTTAAATTTGAGCCTAACCTAACCTAACCTAACCTAACCTAACCTAACCTAACCTAACCTAACCTAACCTAACCAACGTACCCTAACCTAAAATCCCCAAATTGCAGGTACTGTAACCTATCGTGGATTAGAGTGATTTACGATCAAGTTTATGTGAGAAAACGAAATTTGGAGTCTCCTGGTTAAATTTCAGCCTAACCTAACCTAACCTAACCTAATCTAACCAAAACTAACCTAACCAACGTAACCTAAACTAACCTCCCCAAATTACAGGTACTGTAACCTATCGTGGATTAGAGTGATTTACGATCAAGTTTATGTGAGAAAACGAAATTTGGAGTCTCCTGGTTAAATTTGAGCCTAACCTAACCTAACCTAACCTAACCTAACCAACGTAACCTAACCTAACCTCCCCAAATTGTAGGTACTGTAACCTATCGTGGATTATTGTGATTTACGTTCAAGTTTATATGAGAAACGAAATTTGGAGTCTCCTGGTTAAATTTGAGCCTAACCTAACCTAACCTAACCTAACCCAACCTAACCTAACCAACGTAACCTAACCTAACCTCCCCAAATTGCAGGTACTGTAACCTATCGTGGATTAGAGTGATTTACGATCAAGTTTATGTGAGAAAACGAAATTTGGAGTCTCCTGGTTAAATTTGAGCCTAACCTAACCTAAACTAACCTAACCTAACCTAACCTAACCTAACCAACGTAACCTAACCTAACCTCCCCAAATTGCAGGTACTGTAACCTATCGTGGATTAGAGTGATTTACGATCAAGTTTATGTGAGAAAACGAAATTTGGAGTCTCCTGGTTAAATTTGAGCCTAACCTAACCTAACCTAACCTAACCTAACCTAACCTAACCAACGTAACCTAACCTAACCTCCCCAAATTGCAGGTACTGTAACCTATCGTGGATTAGAGTGATTTACGATCAAGTTTATGTGAGAAAACGAAATTTGGAGTCTCCTGGTTAAATTTGAGCCTAACCTAACCTAACCTAACCTAACCTAACCTAACCTAATCAACGTAACCTAACCTAACCTCCCCAAATTGCAGGTACTGTAACCTATCGTGGATTAGAGTGATTTACGATCAAGTTTATGTGAGAAAACGAAATTTGGAGTCTCCTGGTTAAATTTGAGCCTAACCTAACCTAACCTAACCTAACCTAACCTAACCTAACCTAACCAACGTAACCTAACCTAACCTCCCCAAATTGCAGGTACTGTAACCTATCGTGGATTAGAGTGATTTACGATCAAGTTTATGTGAGAAAACGAAATTTGGAGTCTCCTGGTTAAATTTGAGCCTAACCTAACCTAACCTAACCTAACCAACGTAACCTAATCTAACCTCCCCAAATTGCAGGTACTGTAACCTATCGTGGATTAGAGTTATTTACGATCAAGTTTATGTGAGAAAACGAAATTTGGAGTCTCCTGGTTATATTTGAGCCTAACCTAACCTAACCTAACCTAACCTAACCAACGTAACCTAAACTAACCTCCCCAAATTGCAGGTACTGTAACCTATCGTGGATTAGAGTGATTTACGATCAAGTTTATGTGAGAAAACGAAATTTGGAGTCTCCTGGTTAAATTTGAGCCTAACCTAACCTTACCTAACCTAACCTAACCTAACCTAACCTAACCAACGTAAACTAACCTCCCCAAATTGCAGGTACAGTAACCTATCGTGGATTAGAGTGATTTACGATGAAGTTTATGTGAGAAAACGAAATTTGGAGTCTCCTGGTTAAATTTGAGCCTAACCTAACCTAACCTAACCTAACCTAACCTAACCTAACCAACGTAACCTAACCTAACCTCCCCAAATTGCAGGTACTGTAACCTATCGTGGATTAGAGTGATTTACGATCAAGTTTATGTGAGAAAACGAAATTTGGAGTCTCCTGGTTAAATTTGAGCCTAACCTAACCTAACCTAACCTAACCTAACCTAACCTAACCTAACCAACGTAACCTAACCTAACCCCCCCCAAATTGCAGGTACTGTAACGTATCGTGGATTAGAGTGATTTACGATCAAGTTTATGTGAGAAAACGAAATTTGGAGTGTCCTGGTTAAATTTGAGCCTAACCTAACCTAACCTAACCTAACCTAACCTAACCTAACCTAACCAACGTAACCTAACCTAACCTCCCCAAATTGCAGGTACTGTAACCTATCGTGGATTAGAGTGATTTACGATCAAGTTTATGTGAGAAAACGAAATTTGGAGTCTCCTGGTTAAATTTGAGCCTAACCTAACCTAACCTAACCTAACCTAACCTAACCTAACCAACGTAACCTAACCTAACCTCCCCAAATTGCAGGTACTGTAACCTATCGTGGATTAGAGTGATTTACGATCAAGTTTATGTGAGAAAACGAAATTTGGAGTCTCCTGGTTAAATTTGAGCCTAACCTAACCTAACCTAACCTAACCTAACCTAACCTAACCAACGTAACCTAACCTAACCTCCCCAAATTGCAGGTACTGTAACCTATCGTGGATTAGAGTGATTTACGATCAAGTTTATGTGAGAAAACGAAATTTGGAGTCTCCTGGTTAAATTTGAGCCTAACCTAACCTAACCTAACCTAACCAACGTAACCTAACCTAACCTCCCCAAATTGCAGGTACTGTAACCTATCGTGGATTAGAGTGATTTACGATCAAGTTGATGTGAGAAAACGAAATTTGGAGTCTCCTGGTTAAATTTGAGCCTAACCTAACCTAACCTAACCTAACCTTACCTAACCTAACCAACGTAACCTAACCTAACCTCCCCAAATTGCAGGTACTGTAACCTATCGTGGATTAGAGTGATTTACGATCAAGTTTATGTGAGAAAACGAAATTTGGAGTCTCCTGGTTAAATTTGAGCCTAACCTAACCTAACCTAACCTAACCTAACCTAACCTAACCAACGTAACCTAACCTAACCTTCCCAAATTGCAGGTACTGTAACCTATCGTGGATTAGAGTGATTTACGATCAAGTTATTTGAGAAAACGAAATTTGGAGTCTCCTGGTTAAATTTGAGCCTAACCTAACCTAACCTAACCTAACCTAACCTAACCAACGTAACTTGACCTAACCTCCCAAAATTGCAGGTACTGTGACCTATCGTGGATTAGAGTGATTTACGATCAAATTTATGTGAAAAAACGAAATTTGGAGTCTCCTGGTTAAATTTGAGCCTAACCTAACCTGACCTAACCTAACCAACGTACCCTAACCTAACCTCCCCAAATTGCAGGTACTGTAACCTATCGTGGATTAGAGTCATTTACGATCAAGTTTATGCGAGAAAACGAAATTTGGAGTCTCCTGGTTAAATTTGAGCCTAACCTAACCTAACCTAACCTAACCTAACCTAACCAACGTAACCTAACCTAACCTCCCCAAATTGCAGGTACTGTAACCTATCGTGGATTAGAGTTATTTACAATCAAGTTTATGTGAGAAAACGAAATTTGGAGTCTCCTGGTTAAATTTGAGCCTAACCTAACCTAACCTAACCTAACTTAACCAACGTAACCTAACCTAACCTCCCCAAATTGCAGGTACTGTAACCTATCGTGGATTAGAGTGATTTACGATCAAGTTTATGTGAGAAAACGAAATTTGGAGTCTCCTGGTTAAATTTGAGCCTAACCTAACCTAACCTAACCTAACCTAACCAACGTAACCTAACCTAACCTCCCCAAATTGCAGGTACTGTAACCTATCGTGGATTAGAGTGATTTACGATCAAGTTTATGTGAGAAAACGAAATTTGGAGTCTCCTGGTTAAATTTGAGCCTAACCTAACCTAACCTAACCTAACCTAACCTAACCTAACCTAACCAACGTAACCTAACCTAACCTCCCCAAATTGCAGGTACTGTAACCTATCGTGGATTAGAGTGATTTACGATCAAGTTTATGTGAGAAAACGAAATTTGGAGTCTCCTGGTTATATTTGAGCCTAACCTAACCTAACCTAACCTAACCTAACCTAACCTAACCAACGTAACCTAACCTAACCTCCCCAAATTGCAGGTACTGTAACCTATCGTGGATTAGAGTGATTTACGATCAAGTTTATGTGAGAAAACGAAATTTGGAGTCTCCTGGTTAAATTTGAGCCTAACCTAACCTAACCTAACCTAACCTAACCTAACCAACGTAACCTAACCTAACCTCCCCAAATTGCAGGTACTGTAACCTATCGTGGATTAGAGTGATTTACGATCAAGTTTATGTGAGAAAACGAAATTTGGAGTCTCCTGGTTAAATTTGAGCCTAACCTAACCTAACCTAACCTAACCTAACCTAACCTAACCTAATCAACGTAACCTAACCTAACCTCCCCAAATTGCAGGTACTGTAACCTATCGTGGATTAGAGTGATTTACGATCAAGTTTATGTGAGAAAACGAAATTTGGAGTCTCCTGGTTAAATTTGAGCCTAACCTAACCTAACCTAACCTAACCTAACCTAACCTAACCAACGTAACCTAACCTAACCTCCCCAAATTGCAGGTACTGTAACCTATCGTGGATTAGAGTGATTTACGATCAAGTTTATGTGAGAAAACGAAATTTGGAGTCTCCTGGTTAAATTTGAGCCTAACCTAACCTAACCTAACCTAACCTAACCTAACCTAACGTAACCTAACCTAACCTCCCCAAATTGCAGGTACTGTAACCTATCGTGGATTAGAGTGATTTACGATCAAGTTTATGTGAGAAAACGAAATTTGGAGTCTCCTGGTTAAATTTGAGCCTAACCTAACCTAACCTAACCTAACCTAACCTAACCTAACCAACGTAACCTAACCTAACCTCCCCAAATTGCAGGTACTGTAACCTATCGTGGATTAGAGTGATTTACGATCAAGTTTATGTGAGAAAACGAAATTTGGAGTCTCCTGGTTAAATTTGAGCCTAACCTAACCTAACCTAACCTAACCTAACCAACGTAACCTAACCTAACCTCCCCAAATTGCAGGTACTGTAACCTATCGTGGATTAGAGTGATTTACGATCAAGTTTATGTGAGAAAACGAAATTTGGAGTCTCCTGGTTAAATTTGAGCCTAACCTAACCTAACCTAACCTAACCTAACCTAACCTAACCAACGTAACCTAACCTAACCTCCCCAAATTGCAGGTACTGTAACCTATCGTGGATTAGAGTGATTTACGATCAAGTTTATGTGAGAAAACGAAATTTGGAGTCTCCTGGTTAAATTTGAGCCTAACCTAACCTAACCTAACCTAACCTAACCTAACCAACGTAACCTAACCTAACCTCCCCAAATTGCAGGTACTGTAACCTATCGTGGATTAGAGTGATTTACGATCAAGTTTATGTGAGAAAACGAAATTTGGAGTCTCCTGGTTAAATTTGAGCCTAACCTAACCTAACCTAACCTAACCTAACCTAACCAACGTAACCTAACCTAACCTCCCAAAATTGCAGGTACTGTAACCTATCGTGGATTAGAGTGATTTACGATCAAGTTTATGTGAGAAAACGAAATTTGGAGTCTCCTGGTTAAATTTGAGCCTAACCTAACCTAACCTAACCTAACCTAACCTAACCTAACCAACGTAACCTAACCTAACCTCCCCAAATTGCAGGTACTGTAACCTATCGTGGATTAGAGTGATTTACGATCAAGTTTATGTGAGAAAACGAAATTTGGAGTCTCCTGGTTAAATTTGAGCCTAACCTAACCTAACCTAACCTAACCTAACCTAACCTAACCAACGTAACCTAACCTAACCTCCCCAAATTGCAGGTACTGTAACCTATCGTGGATTAGAGTGATTTACGATCAAGTTTATGTGAGAAAACGAAATTTGGAGTCTCCTGGTTAAATTTGAGCCTAACCTAACCTAACCTAACCTAACCTAACCTAACCAACGTAACCTAACCTAACCTCCCCAAATTGCAGGTACTGTAACCTATCGTGGATTAGAGTGATTTACGATCAAGTTTATGTGAGAAAACGAAATTTGGAGTCTCCTGGTTAAATTTGAGCCTAACCTAACCTAACCTAACCTAACCTAACCAACGTAACCTAACCTAACCTCCCCAAATTGCAGGTACTGTAACCTATCGTGGATTAGAGTGATTTACGATCAAGTTTATGTGAGAAAACGAAATTTGGAGTCTCCTGGTTAAATTTGAGCCTAACCTAACCTAACCTAACCTAACCTAACCTAACCTAACCAACGTAACCTAACCTAACCTCCCCAAATTGCAGGTACTGTAACCTATCGTGGATTAGAGTGATTTACGATCAAGTTTATGTGAGAAAACGAAATTTGGAGTCTCCTGGTTAAATTTGAGCCTAACCTAACCTAACCTAACCTAACCTAACCTAACCAACGTAACCTAACCTAACCTCCCCAAATTGCAGGTACTGTAACCTATCGTGGATTAGAGTGATTTACGATCAAGTTTATGTGAGAAAACGAAATTTGGAGTCTCCTGGTTAAATTTGAGCCTAACCTAACCTAACCTAACCTAACCTAACCTAACCAAACCTAACCAACGTAACCTAACCTAACCTCCCCAAATTGCAGGTACTGTAACCTATCGTGGATTAGAGTGATTTACGATCAAGTTTATGTGAGAAAACGAAATTTGGAGTCTCCTGGTTAAATTTGAGCCTAACCTAACCTAACCTAACCTAACCTAACCTAACCTAACCTAACCAACGTAACCTAACCTAACCTCCCCAAATTGCAGGTACTGTAACCTATCGTGGATTAGAGTGATTTACGATCAAGTTTATGTGAGAAAACGAAATTTGGAGTCTCCTGGTTAAATTTGAGCCTAACCTAACCTAACCTAACCTAACCTAACCTAACCAACGTAACCTAACCTAACCTCCCCAAATTGCAGGTACTGTAACCTATCGTGGATTAGAGTGATTTACGATCAAGTTTATGTGAGAAAACGAAATTTGGAGTCTCCTGGTTAAATTTGAGCCTAACCTAACCTAACCTAACCTAACCTAACCTAACCTAACCAAACCAACGTAACCTAACCTAACCTCCCCAAATTGCAGGTACTGTAACCTATCGTGGATTAGAGTGATTTACGATCAAGTTTATGTGAGAAAACGAAATTTGGAGTCTCCTGGTTAAATTTGAGCCTAACCTAACCTAACCTAACCTAACCTAACCTAACCTAACCTGACCAACGTAACCTAACCTAACCTCCCCAAATTGCAGGTACTGTAACCTATCGTGGATTAGAGTGATTTACGATCAAGTTTATGTGAGAAAACGAAATT
The DNA here is from genome assembly GCF_042767895.1 of Penaeus vannamei. NCBI lineage: Eukaryota > Metazoa > Arthropoda > Malacostraca > Decapoda > Penaeidae > Penaeus > Penaeus vannamei. The sequence goes on along the minus strand of NC_091592.1, from coordinate 2,118,619 downwards.
TGGAGTCTCCTGGTTAAATTTGAGCCTAACCTAACCTAACCTAACCTAACCTAACCTAACCAACGTAACCTAACCTAACCTCCCCAAATTGCAGGTACTGTAACCTATCGTGGATTAGAGTGATTTACGATCAAGTTTATGTGAGAAAACGAAATTTGGAGTCTCCTGGTTAAATTTGAGCCTAACCTAACCTAACCTAACCTAACCTAACCTAACCTAACCTAACCAACGTAACCTAACCTAACCTCCCCAAATTGCAGGTACTGTAACCTATCGTGGATTAGAGTGATTTACGATCAAGTTTATGTGAGAAAACGAAATTTGGAGTCTCCTGGTTAAATTTGAGCCTAACCTAACCTAACCTAACCTAACCTAACCTAACCAACGTAACCTAACCTAACCTCCCCAAATTGCAGGTACTGTAACCTATCGTGGATTAGAGTGATTTACGATCAAGTTTATGTGAGAAAACGAAATTTGGAGTCTCCTGGTTAAATTTGAGCCTAACCTAACCTAACCTAACCAACGTAACCTAACCTAACCTCCCCAAATTGCAGGTACTGTAACCTATCGTGGATTAGAGTGATTTACGATCAAGTTTATGTGAGAAAACGAAATTTGGAGTCTCCTGGTTAAATTTGAGCCTAACCTAACCTAACCTAACCTAACCTAACCTAACCTAACCAACGTAACCTAACCTAACCTCCCCAAATTGCAGGTACTGTAACCTATCGTGGATTAGAGTTATTTACGATCAAGTTTATGTGAGAAAACGAAATTTGGAGTCTCCTGGTTAAATTTGAGCCTAACCTAACCTAACCTAACCAACGTAACCTAACCTAACCTCCCCAAATTGCAGGTACTGTAACCTATCGTGGATTAGAGTGATTTACGATCAAGTTTATGTGAGAAAACGAAATTTGGAGTCTCCTGGTTAAATTTGAGCCTAACCTAACCTAACCTAACCTAACCTAATCTAACCTAACCTAACCTAACCAACGTAACCTAAACTAACCTCCCCAAATTGGAGGTACTGTAACCTATCGTGGATTAGAGTGATTTACGATCAAGTTTATGTGAGAAAACGAAATTTGGAGTCTCCTGGTTAAATTTGAGCCTAACCTAACCTAAACTAACCTAACCTAACCTAACCTAACCAACGTAACCTAACCTAACCTCCCCAAATTGCAGGTACTGTAACCTATCGTGGATTAGAGTGATTTACGATCAAGTTTATGTGAGAAAACGAAATTTGGAGTCTCCTGGTTAAATTTGAGCCTAACCTAACCTAACCTAACCTAACCTAACCTAACCTAACCTAACCAACGTAACCTAACCTAACCTCCCCAAATTGCAGGTACTGTAACCTATCGTGGATTAGAGTGATTTACGATCAAGTTTATGTGAGAAAACGAAATTTGGAGTCTCCTGGTTAAATTTGAGCCTAACCTAACCTAACCTAACCTAACCTAACCTAACCAACGTAACCTAACCTAACCTCCCCAAATTGCAGGTACTGTAACCTATCGTGGATTAGAGTGATTTACGATCAAGTTTATGTGAGAAAACGAAATTTGGAGTCTTCTGGTTAAATTTGAGCCTAACCTAACCTAACCTAACCTAACCTAACCTAACCAACGTAACCTAACCTAACCTCCCCAAATTGCAGGTACTGTAACCTATCGTGGATTAGAGTGATTTACGATCAAGTTTATGTGAGAAAACGAAATTTGGAGTCTCCTGGTTAAATTTGAGCCTAACCTAACCTAACCTAACCTAACCTAACCTAACCAACGTAACCTAACCTAACCTCCCCAAATTGCAGGTACTGTAACCTATCGTGGATTAGAGTGATTTACGATCAAGTTTATGTGAGAAAACGAAATTTGGAGTCTCCTGGTTAAATTTGAGCCTAACCTAACCTAACCTAACCTAACCTAACCTAACCAACGTAACCTAACCTAACCTCCCCAAATTGCAGGTACTGTAACCTATCGTGGATTAGAGTGATTTACGATCAAGTTTATGTGAGAAAACGAAATTTGGAGTCTCCTGGTTAAATTTGAGCCTAACCTAACCTAACCTAACCTAACCTAACCTAACCAACGTAACCTAACTTAACCTCCCCAAATTGCAGGTACTGTAACCTATCGTGGATTAGAGTGATTTACGATCAAGTTTATGTGAGAAAACGAAATTTGGAGTCTCCTGGTTAAATTTGAGCCTAACCTAACCTAACCTAACCTAACCTAACCAACGTAACCTAACCTAACCTCCCCAAATTGCAGGTACTGTAACCTATCGTGGATTAGAGTGATTTACGATCAAGTTTATGTGAGAAAACGAAATTTGGAGTCTCCTGGTTAAATTTGAGCCTAACCTAACCTAACCTAACCTAACCTAACCTAACCAACGTAACCTAACCTAACCTCCCCAAATTGCAGGTACTGTAACCTATCGTGGATTAGAGTGATTTACGATCAAGTTTATGTGAGAAAACGAAATTTGGAGTCTCCTGCTTAAATTTGAGCCTAACCTAACCTAACCTAACCTAACCTAACCTAACCAACGTAACCTAACCTAACCTCCCCAAATTGCAGGTACTGTAACCTATCGTGGATTAGAGTGATTTACGATCAAGTTTATGTGAGAAAACGAAATTTGGAGTCTCCTGGTTAAATTTGAGCCTAACCTAACCTAACCTAACCTAACCTAACCTAACCAACGTAACCTAACCTAACCTCCCCAAATTGCAGGTACTGTAACCTATCGTGGATTAGAGTGATTTACGATCAAGTTTATGTGAGAAAACGAAATTTGGAGTCTCCTGGTTAAATTTGAGCCTAACCTAACCTAACCTAACCTAACCTAACCTAACCAACGTAACCTAACCTAACCTCCCCAAATTGCAGGTACTGTAACCTATCGTGGATTAGAGTGATTTACGATCAAGTTTATGTGAGAAAACGAAATTTGGAGTCTCCTGGTTAAATTTGAGCCTAACCTAACCTAACCTAACCTAACCTAACCTAACCAACGTAACCTAACCTAACCTCCCCAAATTGCAGGTACTGTAACCTATCGTGGATTAGAGTGATTTACGATCAAGTTTATGTGAGAAAACGAAATTTGGAGTCTCCTGGTTAAATTTGAGCCTAACCTAACCTAACCTAACCTAACCTAACCTAACCAACGTAACCTAACCTAACCTCCCCAAATTGCAGGTACGTTAACCTATCGTGGATTAGAGTGATTTACGATCAAGTTTATGTGAGAAAACGAAATTTGGAGTCTCCTGGTTAAATTTGAGCCTAACCTAACCTAACCTAACCTAACCTAACCTAACCAACGTAACCTAACCTAACCTCCCCAAATTGCAGGTACTGTAACCTATCGTGGATTAGAGTGATTTACGATCAAGTTTATGTGAGAAAACGAAATTTGGAGTCTCCTGGTTAAATTTGAGCCTAACCTAACCTAACCTAACCTAACCTAACCTAACCTAACCTAACCAACGTAACCTAACCTAACCTCCCCAAATTGCAGGTACTGTAACCTATCGTGGATTAGAGTGATTTACGATCAAGTTTATGTGAGAAAACGAAATTTGGAGTCTCCTGGTTAAATTTGAGCCTAACCTAACCTAACCTAACCTAACCTAACCTAACCAACGTAACCTAACCTAACCTCCCCAAATTGCAGGTACTGTAACCTATCGTGGATTAGAGTGATTTACGATCAAGTTTATGTGAGAAAACGAAATTTGGAGTCTCCTGGTTAAATTTGAGCCTAACCTAACCTAACCTAACCTAACCTAACCTAACCTAACCAACGTAACCTAACCTAACCTCCCCAAATTGCAGGTACTGTAACCTATCGTGGATTAGTGTGATTTACGATCAAGTTTATGTGAGAAAACGAAATTTGGAGTCTCCTGGTTAAATTTGAGCCTAACCTAACCTAACCTAACCTAACCTAACCTAACCAACGTAACCTAACCTAACCTCCCCAAATTGCAGGTACTGTAACCTATCGTGGATTAGAGTGATTTACGATCAAGTTTATGTGAGAAAACGAAATTTGGAGTCTCCTGGTTAAATTTGAGCCTAACCTAACCTAACCTAACCTAACCTAACCTAACCAACGTAACCTAACCTAACCTCCCCAAATTGCAGGTACTGTAACCTATCGTGGATTAGAGTGATTTACGATCAAGTTTATGTGAGAAAACGAAATTTGGAGTCTCCTGGTTAAATTTGAGCCTAACCTAACCTAACCTAACCTAACCTAACCTAACCAACGTAACCTAACCTAACCTCCCCAAATTGCAGGTACTGTAACCTATCGTGGATTAGAGTGATTTACGATCAAGTTTATGTGAGAAAACGAAATTTGGAGTCTCCTGCTTAAATTTGAGCCTAACCTAACCTAACCTAACCTAACCTAACCTAACCAACGTAACCTAACCTAACCTCCCCAAATTGCAGGTACTGTAACCTATCGTGGATTAGAGTGATTTACGATCAAGTTTATGTGAGAAAACGAAATTTGGAGTCTCCTGGTTAAATTTGAGCCTAACCTAACCTAACCTAACCTAACCTAACCTAACCAACGTAACCTAACCTAACCTCCCCAAATTGCAGGTACTGTAACCTATCGTGGATTAGAGTGATTTACGATCAAGTTTATGTGAGAAAACGAAATTTGGAGTCTCCTGGTTAAATTTGAGCCTAACCTAACCTAACCTAACCTAACCTAACCTAACCAACGTAACCTAACCTAACCTCCCCAAATTGCAGGTACTGTAACCTATCGTGGATTAGAGTGATTTACGATCAAGTTTATGTGAGAAAACGAAATTTGGAGTCTCCTGGTTAAATTTGAGCCTAACCTAACCTAACCTAACCTAACCTAACCTAACCAACGTAACCTAACCTAACCTCCCCAAATTGCAGGTACTGTAACCTATCGTGGATTAGAGTGATTTACGATCAAGTTTATGTGAGAAAACGAAATTTGGAGTCTCCTGGTTAAATTTGAGCCTAACCTAACCTAACCTAACCTAACCTAACCTAACCAACGTAACCTAACCTAACCTCCCCAAATTGCAGGTACTGTAACCTATCGTGGATTAGAGTGATTTACGATCAAGTTTATGTGAGAAAACGAAATTTGGAGTCTCCTGGTTAAATTTGAGCCTAACCTAACCTAACCTAACCTAACCTAACCTAACCAACGTAACCTAACCTAACCTCCCCAAATTGCAGGTACTGTAACCTATCGTGGATTAGAGTGATTTACGATCAAGTTTATGTGAGAAAACGAAATTTGGAGTCTCCTGGTTAAATTTGAGCCTAACCTAACCTAACCTAACCTAACCTAACCTAACCAACGTAACCTAACCTAACCTCCCCAAATTGCAGGTACTGTAACCTATCGTGGATTAGAGTGATTTACGATCAAGTTTATGTGAGAAAACGAAATTTGGAGTCTCCTGGTTAAATTTGAGCCTAACCTAACCTAACCTAACCTAACCTAACCTAACCAACGTAACCTAACCTAACCTCCCCAAATTGCAGGTACTGTAACCTATCGTGGATTAGAGTGATTTACGATCAAGTTTATGTGAGAAAACGAAATTTGGAGTCTCCTGGTTAAATTTGAGCCTAACCTAACCTAACCTAACCTAACCTAACCTAACCAACGTAACCTAACCTAACCTCCCCAAATTGCAGGTACTGTAACCTATCGTGGATTAGAGTGATTTACGATCAAGTTTATGTGAGAAAACGAAATTTGGAGTCTCCTGGTTAAATTTGAGCCTAACCTAACCTAACCTAACCTAACCTAACCTAACCAACGTAACCTAACCTAACCTCCCCAAATTGCAGGTACTGTAACCTATCGTGGATTAGAGTGATTTACGATCAAGTTTATGTGAGAAAACGAAATTTGGAGTCTCCTGGTTAAATTTGAGCCTAACCTAACCTAACCTAACCTAACCTAACCTAACCAACGTAACCTAACCTAACCTCCCCAAATTGCAGGTACTGTAACCTATCGTGGATTAGAGTGATTTACGATCAAGTTTATGTGAGAAAACGAAATTTGGAGTCTCCTGGTTAAATTTGAGCCTAACCTAACCTAACCTAACCTAACCTAACCTAACCAACGTAACCTAACCTAACCTCCCCAAATTGCAGGTACTGTAACCTATCGTGGATTAGAGTGATTTACGATCAAGTTTATGTGAGAAAACGAAATTTGGAGTCTCCTGGTTAAATTTGAGCCTAACCTAACCTAACCTAACCTAACCTAACCTAACCAACGTAACCTAACCTAACCTCCCCAAATTGCAGGTACTGTAACCTATCGTGGATTAGAGTGATTTACGATCAAGTTTATGTGAGAAAACGAAATTTGGAGTCTCCTGGTTAAATTTGAGCCTAACCTAACCTAACCTAACCTAACCTAACCTAACCTAACCTAACCAACGTAACCTAACCTAACCTCCCCAAATTGCAGGTACTGTAACCTATCGTGGATTAGAGTGATTTACGATCAAGTTTATGTGAGAAAACGAAATTTGGAGTCTCCTGGTTAAATTTGAGCCTAACCTAACCTAACCTAACCTAACCTAACCTAACCAACGTAACCTAACCTAACCTCCCCAAATTGCAGGTACTGTAACCTATCGTGGATTAGAGTGATTTACGATCAAGTTTATGTGAGAAAACGAAATTTGGAGTCTCCTGGTTAAATTTGAGCCTAACCTAACCTAACCTAACCTAACCTAACCTAACCAACGTAACCTAACCTAACCTCCCCAAATTGCAGGTACTGTAACCTATCGTGGATTAGAGTGATTTACGATCAAGTTTATGTGAGAAAACGAAATTTGGAGTCTCCTGGTTAAATTTGAGCCTAACCTAACCTAACCTAACCTAACCTAACCTAACCAACGTAACCTAACCTAACCTCCCCAAATTGCAGGTACTGTAACCTATCGTGGATTAGAGTGATTTACGATCAAGTTTATGTGAGAAAACGAAATTTGGAGTCTCCTGGTTAAATTTGAGCCTAACCTAACCTAACCTAACCTAACCTAACCTAACCAACGTAACCTAACCTAACCTCCCCAAATTGCAGGTACTGTAACCTATCGTGGATTAGAGTGATTTACGATCAAGTTTATGTGAGAAAACGAAACTTGGAGTCTCCTGGTTAAATTTGAGCCTAACCTAACCTAACCTAACCTAACCTAACCTAACCAACGTAACCTAACCTAACCTCCCCAAATTGCAGGTACTGTAACCTATCGTGGATTAGAGTGATTTACGATCAAGTTTATGTGAGAAAACGAAATTTGGAGTCTCCTGGTTAAATTTGAGCCTAACCTAACCTAACCTAACCTAACCTAACCTAACCAACGTAACCTAACCTAACCTCCCCAAATTGCAGGTACTGTAACCTATCGTGGATTAGAGTGATTTACGATCAAGTTTATGTGAGAAAACGAAATTTGGAGTCTCCTGGTTAAATTTGAGCCTAACCTAACCTAACCTAACCTAACCTAACCTAACCAACGTAACCTAACCTAACCTCCCCAAATTGCAGGTACTGTAACCTATCGTGGATTAGAGTGATTTACGATCAAGTTTATGTGAGAAAACGAAATTTGGAGTCTCCTGGTTAAATTTGAGCCTAACCTAACCTAACCTAACCTAACCTAACCTAACCAACGTAACCTAACCTAACCTCCCCAAATTGCAGGTACTGTAACCTATCGTGGATTAGAGTGATTTACGATCAAGTTTATGTGAGAAAACGAAATTTGGAGTCTCCTGGTTAAATTTGAGCCTAACCTAACCTAACCTAACCTAACCTAACCTAACCAACGTAACCTAACCTAACCTCCCCAAATTGCAGGTACTGTAACCTATCGTGGATTAGAGTGATTTACGATCAAGTTTATGTGAGAAAACGAAATTTGGAGTCTCCTGGTTAAATTTGAGCCTAACCTAACCTAACCTAACCTAACCTAACCTAACCAACGTAACCTAACCTAACCTCCCCAAATTGCAGGTACTGTAACCTATCGTGGATTAGAGTGATTTACGATCAAGTTTATGTGAGAAAACGAAATTTGGAGTCTCCTGGTTAAATTTGAGCCTAACCTAACCTAACCTAACCTAACCTAACCTAACCTAACCAACGTAACCTAACCTAACCTCCCCAAATTGCAGGTACTGTAACCTATCGTGGATTAGAGTGATTTACGATCAAGTTTATGTGAGAAAACGAAATTTGGAGTCTCCTGGTTAAATTTGAGCCTAACCTAACCTAACCTAACCTAACCTAACCTAACCAACGTAACCTAACCTAACCTCCCCAAATTGCAGGTACTGTAACCTATCGTGGATTAGAGTGATTTACGATCAAGTTTATGTGAGAAAACGAAATTTGGAGTCTCCTGGTTAAATTTGAGCCTAACCTAACCTAACCTAACCTAACCTAACCTAACCAACGTAACCTAACCTAACCTCCCCAAATTGCAGGTACTGTAACCTATCGTGGATTAGAGTGATTTACGATCAAGTTTATGTGAGAAAACGAAATTTGGAGTCTCCTGGTTAAATTTGAGCCTAACCTAACCTAACCTAACCTAACCAACGTAACCTAACCTAACCTCCCCAAATTGCAGGTACTGTAACCTATCGTGGATTAGAGTGATTTACGATCAAGTTTATGTGAGAAAACGAAATTTGGAGTCTCCTGGTTAAATTTGAGCCTAACCTAACCTAACCTAACCTAACCTAACCTAACCAACGTAACCTAACCTAACCTCCCCAAATTGCAGGTACTGTAACCTATCGTGGATTAGAGTGATTTACGATCAAGTTTATGTGAGAAAACGAAATTTGGAGTCTCCTGGTTAAATTTGAGCCTAACCTAACCTAACCTAACCTAACCTAACCTAACCAACGTAACCTAACCTAACCTCCCCAAATTGCAGGTACTGTAACCTATCGTGGATTAGAGTGATTTACGATCAAGTTTATGTGAGAAAACGAAATTTGGAGTCTCCTGGTTAAATTTGAGCCTAACCTAACCTAACCTAACCTAACCTAACCTAAC